>NW_027275437.1:0-58936 GCF_030028105.1 Mobula birostris
TATCACAGTGCATACAATGCTTTGACAATACGAATAGTATACATTTCAATTTACACCAAAGCACTTACTGCAAACCTAATGGAAACACCTTAAGTTAAATTCCCACATGATTATGAATAGTTTCAAAGTTGTTTCGTGCCTCTACACATAAAGACAAAATAGTTGTTATCTTAGTCCTTACAATGCTTTCACAGAAAAGTAGTATACATTTCAATTCTACTCAAAAGTCCTGACGGCAAACCTAATAAAAGCACCTTTGGTTAACTTCCCACATGATTATGAGTAGCTTGAAAGTTGTTTCATGCCTCTACGCATCAAGACAAACAAGTTATTATCACAGTGCATACAATGCTTTGACAATACTAATAGTATACATTTCAATTTTACACCAAAGCACTTACTGTAAACCTAATGGAAACACCTTAGGTTAACTTCCCACATGATTATGAGTAGCTTCATAGTTGTTTCGTGCCTATACCCATCAAGACAAAAAAGTTGTTATCTTAGGGCATACAATGCTCTGACATTAAAGTGCTATACATGTCAATTTTCAAGCAAGGTGCAGAGTGCAAACCTGTTGGAAACATTTTAAGTTAGCTTCCCACATGATTCTGTGTGGTTTGTAAGTTGTTTCCTGCCTTTACACATCAAGACAAATAAGTTGTTATCACAGTGCATACAATGCTTTGACAATACTGATAGCATACATTTCAATTTTACACCAAAGCACTTACTGCAAACCTAATGGAAACACCTTAGGTTAACTTCCCACATGATTCTTAGATGCCTGAAAGTTGTTTCATGGGTCTGCACATAAAGACAAAAAAGTGGATTTCTCAGTGCATACAATGTACTAACATTAAAGTAGTATACATTTCAATATTCCAGTAAAGTGCAGAGTGCTAACCTGATGGAAACATTTTAAGTTAACTTCCCACATGATTCTGTGTGGTTTGAAAGTTGTTTCCTGCCTTTACACATCAAGACAAAAGAGTTGTTATGACAGTGCATACAATGCTTTGACAATACTAACAGTATACATTTCAATTTTACACCAAAGCACTTACGGCAAACCTAATGGAAACACCTTAGGTTAACTTCCCACATGATTATGAGAAGTTTCAAACTTGTTTCGTGCCTCTACACATAAAGACAAAAAAGTTGTTATCTCAGTGCTTACAATGCTTTCACATAAAAGTAGTATACATTTCAATTGTACTCAAAAGTCCTGACTGCAAACCTAATGAAAACACCTTTGGTTAACTTCCCACATGATTATGAGTAGCTTGAAAGTTGTTTCATGCCTCTACGCATCAAGACAAACAAGTTATTATCACAGTGCATACAATGCTTTGACAATACTGATAGCATACATTTCAATCTTACACCAAAGCACTTACTGCAAACCTGATGGAAACACCTTAGGTTAACTTCCCACATGATTCTTAGATGCCTGAAAGTTGTTTCATGGGTCTGCACATAAAGACAAAAAAGTGGATTTCTCAGTGCATACAATGTACTAACATTAAAGTAGTATACATTTCAATATTCCAGTAAAGTGCAGAGTGCAAACCTGATGGAAACATTGTAAGTTAACTTCCCACATGTTTCTGTGTAGCTTCAAAGTTGCCTCATGCCTCTACACATCAAGACAAAAAAGTTGTTATCTTAGGGCATACAATGTTCTGAAATTAAAGTGCTATACATGTCAATTTTCAACCAAAGTGCAGAGTGCAAACCTGATGGAAACATTTTAAGTTAACTTCCCACATGATTATGAGTAGCTTCAAAGTTGCCTCATGCCTCTACACATCAAGACAAAAAAGTTGTTATCTTAGGGTATACAATGTTCTGACATATAAATTTTCAACCAAAGTGCAGAGTGCAAACCTGATGGAAACATTTTAAGATAACTTCCCACATGATTCTGTGTGGTTTGTAAGTTGTTTCCTGCCTTTACACATCAAGACAAACAAGTTGTTATCTCAGTGCTTACAATGATTTCACATAAAAGTAGAATACATTTCAAATGTACTCAAAAGTCCTGACTGCAAACCTAATGAAAACACCTTTGGTTAACTTCCCACAAGAGTCTGTGTGGTTTGTCAGTTGTTTCCTGCCTTTACACATCAAGACAAAAAAGTTGTTATCACAGTGCATACAATGCTTTGACAATACTGATAGCATAGATTTCAATTTTACACCAAAACACTTACTGCAAACCTAATGGAAACACCTTAGGTTAACTTCCCACATGATTATGAGTAGCTTCAAAGTTGTTTCGTGCCTCTACACATAAAGACAAAAAAGTTGATATCTCAGTGCTTACAATGCTTTCACATAAAAGTATTATACATTTCAATTGTACACAAAAGTCCTGACTGCAAACCTAATGAAAACACCGTTGCTTAACTTCCCACATGATTCTGTGTGGTTTGTAAGTTGTTTCCTGCCTTTAAGCATCAAGACAAAAAAGTGGTTATCACAGTGCATACAATGCTTTGACAATGCTAATAGTATTCATTTCAAATTTACACCAAACCACTTACTGCAAACCTAATGGAAACACCTAGGTTAACTTCCCACATGATTATGAGTAGTTTCAAAGTTGTTTCGTGCCTCTACACATAAAGACAAAAAAGGTATTATCTCAGTGCTTACAATGCTTTCACATAAAAGTAGTATACATGTCAATTGTACTCAAAAGTCCTGACTGCAAACCTAATGAAAACACCTTTGGTTAACTTCACCACATGATTCTGTGTGGTTTGTAAGTTGTTTCCTGCCTTTACACATCAAGACAAAAAAGTTGTTATCACAGTGCATACAATGCTTTGACAATACTGATAGCATACATTTCAATTTTACACCAAAGTACTTACTGCAAACCTGATGAAAACACCTTAGGTTAACTTCCCACATGATTCTTAGATGCCTGAAAGTTGTTTCATGGGTCTGCACATAAAGACAAAAAAGTGGATTTCTCAGTGCATACAATGTACTAACATTAAAGTAGTATACATTTCAATACTCCAGTAAAGTGCAGAGTGCAAACCTGATGGAAACATTTTAAGTTAAACTTCCCACATGATTCTGTGTGGTTTGAAAGTTGTTTCCTGCCTTTACACATCAAGACAAAAAAGTTGTTATGACAGTGCATACAATGCTTTGACAATACTAACAGTATACATTTCAATTTTACACCAAAGCACTTACGGCAAACCTAATGGAAACACCTTAGGTTAACTTCCCACATGATTATGAGAAGTTTCAAACTTGTTTCGTGCCTCTACACATAAAGACAAAAAAGTTGTTATCTCAGTGCTTACAATGCTTTCACATAAAAGTAGTATACATTTCAATTGTACTCAAAAGTCCTGACTGCAAACCTAATGAAAACACCTTTGGTTAACTTCCCACATGATTATGAGTAGCTTGAAAGTTGTTTCATGCCTCTACGCATCAAGACAAACAAGTTATTATCACAGTGCATACAATGCTTTGACAATACTGATAGCATACATTTCAATCTTACACCAAAGCACTTACTGCAAACCTGATGGAAACACCTTAGGTTAACTTCCCACATGATTCTTAGATGCCTGAAAGTTGTTTCATGGTCTGCACATAAAGACAAAAAAGTGGATTTCTCAGTGCATACAATGTACTAACATTAAAGTAGTATACATTTCAATATTCCAGTAAAGTGCAGAGTGCAAACCTGATGGAAACATTGTAAGTTAACTTCCCACATGTTTCTGTGTAGCTTCAAAGTTGCCTCATGCCTCTACACATCAAGACAAAAAAGTTGTTATCTTAGGGCATACAATGTTCTGAAATTAAAGTGCTATACATGTCAATTTTCAACCAAAGTGCAGAGTGCAAACCTGATGGAAACATTTTAAGTTAACTTCCCACATGATTATGAGTAGCTTCAAAGTTGCCTCATGCCTCTACACATCAAGACAAAAAAGTTGTTATCTTAGGGTATACAATGTTCTGACATATAAATTTTCAACCAAAGTGCAGAGTGCAAACCTGATGGAAACATTTTAAGATAACTTCCCACATGATTCTGTGTGGTTTGTAAGTTGTTTCCTGCCTTTACACATCAAGACAAACAAGTTGTTATCTCAGTGCTTACAATGATTTCACATAAAAGTAGAATACATTTCAATTGTACTCAAAACTCCTGACTGCAAACCTAATGAAAACACCTTTGGTTAACTTCCCACAAGAGTCTGTATGGTTTGTCAGTTGTTTCCTGCCTTTACACATCAAGACAAAAAAGTTGTTATCACAGTGCATACAATGCTTTGACAATACTGATAGCATACATTTCAATTTTACACCAAAGTACTTACTGCAAACCTGATGAAAACACCTTAGGTTAACTTCCCACATGATTCTTAGATGCCTGAAAGTTGTTTCATGGGTCTGCACATAAAGACAAAAAAGTGGATTTCTCAGTGCATACAATGTACTAACATTAAAGTAGTATACATTTCAATACTCCAGTAAAGTGCAGAGTGCAAACCTGATGGAAACATTTTAAGTTAACTTCCCACATGATTCTGTGTGGTTTGTAAGTTGTTTCCTGCCTTTACACATCCAGACAAAAAAGTTGTTATCACAGTGCATACAATGCTTTGACAATACAGATAGCATACATTTCAATTTTACACCGAAGCACTTACTGCAAACCTAATGGAAACACCTCAGGTTAACTTCCCACATGATTCTTAGATGCCTGAAAGTTCTTTCATGGGTCTGCACATAAAGACAAAAAAGTGGATTTCTCAGTGCATACAATGTACTGACATTAAAGTAGTATACATTTCAATATTCCAGTAAAGTGCAGAGTGGAAACCTGATGGAAACATTTTAAGTTAACTTCCCACATGATTCTGTGTGGTTTGTAAGTTGTTTCCTGCCTTTACACATCAAGACAAACAAGTTGTTATCTCAGTGCTTACAATGATTTCATATAAAAGTAGTATACATTTCAATTGAACTCAAAAGTCCTGACTGCAAACCTAATGAAAACACCTTTGGTTAACTTCCCACATGATTCTGTGTGGTTTGTCAGTTGTTTCCTGCCTTTACACATCAAGACAAAAAAGTTGATATCACAGTGCATACAATTCTTTGACAATACTAATAGTATACATTTCAATTTTACACCAAAGCACTTACTGCAAACCTAATAGAAACACCTTATGTTAACTTCCCACATGATTATGAGTAGTTTCAAAGTTGTTTCGTACCTCTACACATAAAGAAAAAAAAGTGTTATCTCAGTGCTTACAAAGCTTTCACATAAAAGTAGTATACATTTCAATTCTACTCAAAAGTCCTGACTGCAAACCTAATGAAAACACCTTTGCTTAACTTCCCACATGATTCTGTGTGGTTTGTAAGGTGTTTCCTGCCTTTACACATCCAGAGAAAAAAGTTGTTATCACAGTGCATACAATGCTTTGACAATACTGATAGCATACATTTCAATTTTACACCAAATTACTTACTGCAAACCTGATGGAAACACCTTAGGTTAACTTCCCACATGATTCTTAGATGCCTGAAAGTTGTTTCATGGGTCTGCACATAAAGACAAAAAAGTGGATTTCTCAGTGCATACAATGTACTGACAGTATAGTAGTATACATTTCAATATTCCAGTAAAGTGCAGAGTGCAAACCTGATGGAAACATTTTAAGTTAACTTCCCACATGATTCTGTGAGGTTTGAAAGTTCTTTCCTGCCTTTACACATCAAGACAAAAAAGTTGTTATGACAGTGCATACAATGCTTTGACAATACTAATAGTATACATTTCAATTTTACACGAAAGTACTTACTGCAAACCTAATGGAAACACCTTAGGTAAACTTCCCACATGATTGTGAGTAGTTTCAAACTTGTTTCGTGCCTCTACACATAAAGACAAAAAAGTTGTTATCTCAGTGCTTACAATGCTTTCACATAAAAGTAGTAAACATTTCACTTGTACTCAAAAGTCCTGACTACAAACCAAATGAAAACACCTTTGGTTAACTTCCCAAATGATTATGAGTAGCTTGAAAGTTGTTTCATGCCTCTACGCATCAAGACAAACAAGTTATTATCACAGTGCATACAATGCTTTGACAATACTGATAGCATACATTTCAATTTTACACCAAAGCACTTACTGCAAACCTGATGGAAACACCTTAGGTTAAATTCCCACATGATTATTAGTTGCCTGAAAGTTGTTTCATGGGTCTGCACATAAAGACAAAAAAGTGGATTTCTCAGTACATACAATGTACTAACATTAAAGTAGTATACATTTCAATATTCCAGTAAAGTGCAGAGTGCAAACCTGATGGAAACATTGTAAGTTAACTTCCCACATGATTCTGTGTAGCTTCAAAGTTGCCTCATGCCTCTACACATCAAGACAAAAAAGTTGTTATCTTAGGGCTTACAATGTTCTGAAATTAAAGTGCTATACATGTCAATTTTCAACCAAAGTGCAGAGTGCAAACCTGATGGAAACATTTTAAGTTAACTTCCCACATGATTATGAGTAGCTTCAAAGTTGCCTCATGCCTCTACACATCAAGACAAAAAAGTTGTTATCTTAGGTATACAATGTTCTGACATATAAATTTTCAACCAAAGTGCAGAGTGCAAACCTGATGGAAACATTTTAAGATAACTTCCCACATGATTCTGTGTGGTTTGTAAGTTGTTTCCTGCCTTTAAGCATCAAGACAAAAAAGTGGTTATCAGAGTGCATACAATGCTTTGACAATGCTAATAGTATTCATTTCAAATTTACACCAAAGCACTTACTGCAAACCTAATGGAAACACCTTAGGTTAACTTCCCACATGATTATGAGTAGTTTCAAAGTTGTTTCGTGCCTCTACACATAAAGACAAAAAAGTTATTCTCTCAGTGCTTACAATGCTTTCACATAAAAGTAGTATACATGTCAATTGTACTCAAAAGTCCTGACTGCAAACCTAATGAAAACACCTTTGGTTAACTTCACCACATGATTCTGTGTGGTTTGTAAGTTGTTTCCTGCCTTTACACCATCAAGACAAAAAAGTTGTTATCACAGTGCATACAATGCTTTGACAATACTGATAGCATACATTTCAATTTTACACCAAAGTACTTACTGCAACCTGATGAAAACACCTTAGTTTAACTTCCCACATGATTCTTAGATGCCTGAAAGTTGTTTCATGGGTCTGCACATAAAGACAATAAAGTGGATTTCTCAGTGCATACAATGTACTAACATTAAAGTAGTATACATTTCAATATTCCAGTAAGTGCAGAGAGCAAACGTGATGGAAACATTTTAAGTTAACTTCCCACATGATTCTGTGTGGTTTGAAAGTTGTTTCCTGCCTTTACACATCAAGACAAAAAAGTTGTTATCACAGTGCATACAATGCTTTGACAATACTAATAGTATACATTTCAATTTTACACCAAAGCACTTACAGCAAATCTAATGGAAACACCTTAGGTTAACTTCCACATGATTATGAGTAGCTTCATAGTTGTTTCGTGCCTCTACGCATAAAGACAAAAAAGTTGATATCTCAGTGCTTACAATACTTTCACATAAAAGTAGTATACATATCAATTCTACTCAAAAGTCCTGACTGCAAACCTAATGAAAACACCTTTGGTTAACTTCCCACATGATTCTGTGTGGTTTGTAAGTTGTTTCCTACCTTTACACATTAAGACAAAGCAATTGTTATCACAGTGCATACAATGCTTTGACAATACGAATAGTATATATTTCAATTTTATACCACAGCACTTACTGCAAACCAAATGGAAACACCTTAGGTTAACTTCCCACATGATTATGAGTAGCTTCATACTTGTTTCGTGGCCTATACGCATAAAGACAAAAAAGTTGTTATCGTAGGGCATACAATATTCTGACATTAAAGTGCTATACATGTCAATTTTCAACCAAGTGCAGAGTGCAAACCTGATGGAAACATTTTAAGTTAACTTCCCACATGATTCTGTGTGGTTTGCAAGTTGTTTCCTGCCTTTACACATCAGGACAAAAAAGTTGTTATCACAGTGCATACAATGCTTTGACAATACGAATAGTATACATTTCAATTTACACCAAAGCACTTACTGCAAACCTAATGGAAACACCTTAAGTTAAATTCCCACATGATTATGAATAGTTTCAAAGTTGTTTCGTGCCTCTACACATAAAGACAAAATAGTTGTTATCTTAGTCCTTACAATGCTTTCACAGAAAAGTAGTATACATTTCAATTCTACTCAAAAGTCCTGACGGCAAACCTAATAAAAGCACCTTTGGTTAACTTCCCACATGATTATGAGTAGCTTGAAAGTTGTTTCATGCCTCTACGCATCAAGACAAACAAGTTATTATCACAGTGCATACAATGCATTGACAATACTAATAGTATACATTTCAATTTTACACCAAAGCACTTACTGTAAACCTAATGGAAACACCTTAGGTTAACTTCCCACATGATTATGAGTAGCTTCATAGTTGTTTCGTGCCTATACCCATCAAGACAAAAAAGTTGTTATCTTAGGGCATACAATGCTCTGACATTAAAGTGCTATACATGTCAATTTTCAAGCAAGGTGCAGAGTGCAAACCTGTTGGAAACATTTTAAGTTAGCTTCCCACATGATTCTGTGTGGTTTGTAAGTTGTTTCCTGCCTTTACACATCAAGACAAATAAGTTGTTATCACAGTGCATACAATGCTTTGACAATACTGATAGCATACATTTCAATTTTACACCAAAGCACTTACTGCAAACCTAATAGAAACACCTTAGGTTAACTTCCCACATGATTCTTAGATGCCTGAAAGTTGTTTCATGGGTCTGCACATAAAGACAAAAAAGTGGATTTCTCAGTGCATACAATGTACTAACATTAAAGTAGTATACATTTCAATATTCCAGTAAAGTGCAGAGTGCTAACCTGATGGAAACATTTTAAGTTAACTTCCCACATGATTCTGTGTGGTTTGAAAGTTGTTTCCTGCCTTTACACATCAAGACAAAAAAGTTGTTATGACAGTGCATACAATGCTTTGACAATACTAACAGTATACATTTCAATTTTACACCAAAGCACTTACGGCAAACCTAATGGAAACACCTTAGGTTAACTTCCCACATGATTATGAGAAGTTTCAAACTTGTTTCGTGCGTCTACACATAAAGACAAAAAAGTTGTTATCTCAGTGCTTACAATGCTTTCACATAAAAGTAGTATACATTTCAATTGTACTCAAAAGTCCTGACTGCAAACCTAATGAAAACACCTTTGGTTAACTTCCCACATGATTATGAGTAGCTTGAAAGTTGTTTCATGCCTCTACGCATCAAGACAAACAAGTTATTATCACAGTGCATACAATGCTTTGACAATACTGATAGCATACATTTCAATCTTACACCAAAGCACTTACTGCAAACCTGATGGAAACACCTTAGGTTAACTTCCCACATGATTCTTAGATGCCTGAAAGTTGTTTCATGGGTCTGCACATAAAGACAAAAAAGTGGATTTCTCAGTGCATACAATGTACTAACATTAAAGTAGTATACATTTCAATATTCCAGTAAAGTGCAGAGTGCAAACCTGATGGAAACATTGTAAGTTAACTTCCCACATGTTTCTGTGTAGCTTCAAAGTTGCCTCATGCCTCTACACATCAAGACAAAAAAGTTGTTATCTTAGGGCATACAATGTTCTGAAATTAAAGTGCTATACATGTCAATTTTCAACCAAAGTGCAGAGTGCAAACCTGATGGAAACATTTTAAGTTAACTTCCCACATGATTATGAGTAGCTTCAAAGTTGCCTCATGCCTCTACACATCAAGACAAAAAAGTTGTTATCTTAGGGTATACAATGTTCTGACATATAAATTTTCAACCAAAGTGCAGAGTGCAAACCTGATGGAAACATTTTAAGATAACTTCCCACATGATTCTGTGTGGTTTGTAAGTTGTTTCCTGCCTTTACACATCAAGACAAACAAGTTGTTATCTCAGTGCTTACAATGATTTCACATAAAAGTAGAATACGTTTCAAATGTACTCAAAAGTCCTGACTGCAAACCTAATGAAAACACCTTTGGTTAACTTCCCACAAGAGTCTGTGTGGTTTGTCAGTTGTTTCCTGCCTTTACACATCAAGACAAAAAAGTTGTTATCACAGTGCATACAATGCTTTGACAATACTGATAGCATAGATTTCAATTTTACACCAAAACACTTACTGCAAACCTAATGGAAACACCTTAGGTTAACTTCCCACATGATTATGAGTAGCTTCAAAGTTGTTTCGTGCCTCTACACATAAAGACAAAAAAGTTGATATCTCAGTGCTTACAATGCTTTCACATAAAAGTATTATACATTTCAATTGTACACAAAAGTCCTGACTGCAAACCTAATGAAAACACCGTTGCTTAACTTCCCACATGATTCTGTGTGGTTTGTAAGTTGTTTCCTGCCTTTAAGCATCAAGACAAAAAAGTGGTTATCACAGTGCATACAATGCTTTGACAATGCTAATAGTATTCATTTCAAATTTACACCAAACCACTTACTGCAAACCTAATGGAAACACCTTAGGTTAACTTCCCACATGATTATGAGTAGTTTCAAAGTTGTTTCGTGCCTCTACACATAAAGACAAAAAAGTTATTATCTCAGTGCTTACAATGCTTTCACATAAAAGTAGTATACATGTCAATTGTACTCAAAAGTCCTGACTGCAAACCTAATGAAAACACCTTTGGTTAACTTCACCACATGATTCTGTGTGGTTTGTAAGTTGTTTCCTGCCTTTACACATCAAGACAAAAAAGTTGTTATCACAGTGCATACAATGCTTTGACAATACTGATAGCATACATTTCAATTTTACACCAAAGTACTTACTGCAAACCTGATGAAAACACCTTAGGTTAACTTCCCACATGATTCTTAGATGCCTGAAAGTTGTTTCATGGGTCTGCACATAAAGACAAAAAAGTGGATTTCTCAGTGCATACAATGTACTAACATTAAAGTAGTATACATTTCAATACTCCAGTAAAGTGCAGAGTGCAAACCTGATGGAAACATTTTAAGTTAACTTCCCACATGATTCTGTGTGGTTTGAAAGTTGTTTCCTGCCTTTACACATCAAGACAAAAAAGTTGTTATGACAGTGCATACAATGCTTTGACAATACTAACAGTATACATTTCAATTTTACACCAAAGCACTTACGGCAAACCTAATGGAAACACCTTAGGTTAACTTCCCACATGATTATGAGAAGTTTCAAACTTGTTTCGTGCCTCTACACATAAAGACAAAAAAGTTGTTATCTCAGTGCTTACAATGCTTTCACATAAAAGTAGTATACATTTCAATTGTACTCAAAAGTCCTGACTGCAAACCTAATGAAAACACCTTTGGTTAACTTCCCACATGATTATGAGTAGCTTGAAAGTTGTTTCATGCCTCTACGCATCAAGACAAACAAGTTATTATCACAGTGCATACAATGCTTTGACAATACTGATAGCATACATTTCAATCTTACACCAAAGCACTTACTGCAAACCTGATGGAAACACCTTAGGTTAACTTCCCACATGATTCTTAGATGCCTGAAAGTTGTTTCATGGGTCTGCACATGAAGACAAAAAAGTGGATTTCTCAGTGCATACAATGTACTAACATTAAAGTAGTATACATTTCAATATTCCAGTAAAGTGCAGAGTGCAAACCTGATGGAAACATTGTAAGTTAACTTCCCACATGTTTCTGTGTAGCTTCAAAGTTGCCTCATGCCTCTACACATCAAGACAAAAAAGTTGTTATCTTAGGGCATACAATGTTCTGAAATTAAAGTGCTATACATGTCAATTTTCAACCAAAGTGCAGAGTGCAAACCTGATGGAAACATTTTAAGTTAACTTCCCACATGATTATGAGTAGCTTCAAAGTTGCCTCATGCCTCTACACATCAAGACAAAAAAGTTGTTATCTTAGGGTATACAATGTTCTGACATATAAATTTTCAACCAAAGTGCAGAGTGCAAACCTGATGGAAACATTTTAAGATAACTTCCCACATGATTCTGTGTGGTTTGTAAGTTGTTTCCTGCCTTTACACATCAAGACAAACAAGTTGTTATCTCAGTGCTTACAATGATTTCACATAAAAGTAGAATACATTTCAATTGTACTCAAAAGTCCTGACTGCAAACCTAATGAAAACACCTTTGGTTAACTTCCCACAAGAGTCTGTGTGGTTTGTCAGTTGTTTCCTGCCTTTACACATCAAGACAAAAAAGTTGTTATCACAGTGCATACAATGCTTTGACAATACTGATAGCATAGATTTCAATTTTACACCAAAACACTTACTGCAAACCTAATGGAAACACCTTAGGTTAACTTCCCACATGATTATGAGTAGCTTCAAAGTTGTTTCGTGCATCTACACATAAAGACAAAAAAGTTGTTATCTCAGTGCTTACAATGCTTTCACATAAAAGTAGTAAACATTTCACTTGTACTCAAAAGTCCTGACTACAAACCAAATGAAAACACCTTTGGTTAACTTCCCAAATGATTATGAGTAGCTTGAAAGTTGTTTCATGCCTCTACGCATCAAGACAAACAAGTTATTATCACACTGCATACAATGCTTTGACAATACTGATAGCATACATTTCAATTTTACACCAAAGCACTTACTGCAAACCTAATGCAAACACCTTAGGTTAACTTCCCACATGATTCTTAGATGCCTGAAAGTTGTTTCATGGGTCTGCACATAAAGACAAAAAAGTGGATTTCTCAGTGCATACAATGTACTGACATTAAAGTAGTATACATTTCAATATCCCAGTAAAGTGCAGAGTGCAAACCTGATGGAAACATTTTAAGTTAACTTCCCACATGATTCTGTGTGGTTTGAGAGTTGTTTCCTGCCTTTACACATCAAGACAAAAAAGTTGTTATCACAGTGCATACAATGCTTTGACAATACTAATAGTATACATTTCAATTTTACACGGAAGTACTTACTGCAAACGTAATGGAAACACCTAAGGTTAACTTCCCACATGATTATGAGTAGCTTGGAAGTTGCCTCATGCCTCTACACATCAAGACAAAAAAGTTGTTATCTTAGGGTATACAATGTTCTGAAATTAAAGTGCTATACATGTCAATTTTCAACCAAAGTGCAGAGTGCAAACCTGATGGAAACATTTTATGTTATCTTCCCACATGATTCTGTGCAGCTTGAAAGTTGCCTCATGCCTCTACACATCAAGACAAAAAAGTTGTTATCTTAGGGCATACAATGTTCTGACATATAAATTTTCAACCAAAGTGCAGAGTGCAAACCTGATGGAAACATTTTAAGATAACTTCCCACATGATTCTGTGTGGTTTGTAAGTTGTTTCCTGCCTTTACACATCAAGACAAACAAGTTGTTATCTCAGTGCTTACAATGATTTCACATAAAAGTAGAATACATTTCAATTGTACTCAAAAGTCCTGACTGCAAACCTAATGAAAACACCTTTCGTTAACTTCCCACAAGAGTCTGTGTGGTTTGTCAGTTGTTTCCTGCCTTTACACATCAAGACAAAAAAGTTGTTATGACAGTGCATACAATGCTTTGACAATACTAATAGTATACATTTCAATTTTACACCAAAGCACTTACTGCAAACCTAATGGAAACACCTTAGGTTAACTTCCCACATGATTATGAGAAGTTTCAAACTTGTTTCGTGCCTCTACACATAAAGACAAAAAAGTTGTTATCTCAGTGCTTACAATGCTTTCACATAAAAGTAGTATACATTTCAATTGTACTCAAAAGTCCTGACTGCAAACCTAATGAAAACACCTTTGGTTAACTTCCCACATGATTATGAGTAGCTTGAAAGTTGTTTCATGCCTCTACGCATCAAGACAAACAAGTTATTATCACAGTGCATACAATGCTTTGACAATACTGATAGCATACATTTCAATTTTACACCAAAGCACTTACTGCAAACCTGATGGAAACACCTTAGGTTAAATTCCCACATGATTATTAGTTGCCTGAAAGTTGTTTCATGGGTCTGCACATAAAGACAAAAAAGTGGATTTCTCAGTACATACAATGTACTAACATTAAAGTAGTATACATTTCAATATTCCAGTAAAGTGCAGAGTGCAAACCTGATGGAAACATTGTAAGTTAACTTCCCACATGATTCTGTGTAGCTTCAAAGTTGCCTCATGCCTCTACACATCAAGACAAAAAAGTTGTTATCTTAGGGCTTACAATGTTCTGAAATTAAAGTGCTATACATGTCAATTTTCAACCAAAGTGCAGAGTGCAAACCTGATGGAAACATTTTAAGTTAACTTCCCACATGATTATGAGTAGCTTCAAAGTTGCCTCATGCCTCTACACATCAAGACAAAAAAGTTGTTATCTTAGGGTATACAATGTTCTGACATATAAATTTTCAACCAAAGTGCAGAGTGCAAACCTGATGGAAACATTTTAAGATAACTTCCCACATGATTCTGTGTGGTTTGTAAGTTGTTTCCTGCCTTTAAGCATCAAGACAAAAAAGTGGTTATCAGAGTGCATACAATGCTTTGACAATGCTAATAGTATTCATTTCAAATTTACACCAAAGCACTTACTGCAAACCTAATGGAAACACCTTAGGTTAACTTCCCACATGATTATGAGTAGTTTCAAAGTTGTTTCGTGCCTCTACACATAAAGACAAAAAAGTTATTATCTCAGTGCTTACAATGCTTTCACATAAAAGTAGTATACATGTCAATTGTACTCAAAAGTCCTGACTGCAAACCTAATGAAAACACCTTTGGTTAACTTCACCACATGATTCTGTGTGGTTTGTAAGTTGTTTCCTGCCTTTACACATCAAGACAAAAAAGTTGTTATCACAGTGCATACAATGCTTTGACAATACTGATAGCATACATTTCAATTTTACACCAAAGTACTTACTGCAAACCTGATGAAAACACCTTAGTTTAACTTCCCACATGATTCTTAGATGCCTGAAAGTTGTTTCATGGGTCTGCACATAAAGACAATAAAGTGGATTTCTCAGTGCATACAATGTACTAACATTAAAGTAGTATACATTTCAATATTCCAGTAAAGTGCAGAGAGCAAACGTGATGGAAACATTTTAAGTTAACTTCCCACATGATTCTGTGTGGTTTGAAAGTTGTTTCCTGCCTTTACACATCAAGACAAAAAAGTTGTTATCACAGTGCATACAATGCTTTGACAATACTAATAGTATACATTTCAATTTTACACCAAAGCACTTACAGCAAATCTAATGGAAACACCTTAGGTTAACTTCCCACATGATTATGAGTAGCTTCATAGTTGTTTCGTGCCTCTACGCATAAAGACAAAAAAGTTGATATCTCAGTGCTTACAATACTTTCACATAAAAGTAGTATACATATCAATTCTACTCAAAAGTCCTGACTGCAAACCTAATGAAAACACCTTTGGTTAACTTCCCACATGATTCTGTGTGGTTTGTAAGTTGTTTCCTACCTTTACACATTAAGACAAAGCAATTGTTATCACAGTGCATACAATGCTTTGACAATACGAATAGTATATATTTCAATTTTATACCACAGCACTTACTGCAAACCAAATGGAAACACCTTAGGTTAACTTCCCACATGATTATGAGTAGCTTCATACTTGTTTCGTGCCTATACGCATAAAGACAAAAAAGTTGTTATCGTAGGGCATACAATATTCTGACATTAAAGTGCTATACATGTCAATTTTCAACCAAGTGCAGAGTGCAAACCTGATGGAAACATTTTAAGTTAACTTCCCACATGATTCTGTGTGGTTTGCAAGTTGTTTCCTGCCTTTACACATCAGGACAAAAAAGTTGTTATCACAGTGCATACAATGCTTTGACAATACGAATAGTATACATTTCAATTTACACCAAAGCACTT
This sequence comes from Mobula birostris, assembly GCF_030028105.1. Lineage (NCBI taxonomy): Eukaryota > Metazoa > Chordata > Chondrichthyes > Myliobatiformes > Myliobatidae > Mobula > Mobula birostris. The sequence goes on from NW_027275437.1 coordinate 16,099, forward strand.
ACTGCAAACCTAATGGAAACACCTTAAGTTAAATTCCCACATGATTATGAATAGTTTCAAAGTTGTTTCGTGCCTCTACACATAAAGACAAAAAAGTTGTTATCTTAGTCCTTACAATGCTTTCACAGAAAAGTAGTATACATTTCAATTCTACTCAAAAGTCCTGACGGCAAACCTAATAAAAGCACCTTTGGTTAACTTCCCACATGATTATGAGTAGCTTGAAAGTTGTTTCATGCCTCTACGCATCAAGACAAACAAGTTATTATCACAGTGCATACAATGCTTTGACAATACTAATAGTATACATTTCAATTTTACACCAAAGCACTTACTGTAAACCTAATGGAAACACCTTAGGTTAACTTCCCACATGATTATGAGTAGCTTCATAGTTGTTTCGTGCCTATACCCATCAAGACAAAAAAGTTGTTATCTTAGGGCATACAATGCTCTGACATTAAAGTGCTATACATGTCAATTTTCAAGCAAGGTGCAGAGTGCAAACCTGTTGGAAACATTTTAAGTTAGCTTCCCACATGATTCTGTGTGGTTTGTAAGTTGTTTCCTGCCTTTACACATCAAGACAAATAAGTTGTTATCACAGTGCATACAATGCTTTGACAATACTGATAGCATACATTTCAATTTTACACCAAAGCACTTACTGCAAACCTAATGGAAACACCTTAGGTTAACTTCCCACATGATTCTTAGATGCCTGAAAGTTGTTTCATGGGTCTGCACATAAAGACAAAAAAGTGGATTTCTCAGTGCATACAATGTACTAACATTAAAGTAGTATACATTTCAATATTCCAGTAAAGTGCAGAGTGCTAACCTGATGGAAACATTTTAAGTTAACTTCCCACATGATTCTGTGTGGTTTGAAAGTTGTTTCCTGCCTTTACACATCAAGACAAAAAAGTTGTTATGACAGTGCATACAATGCTTTGACAATACTAACAGTATACATTTCAATTTTACACCAAAGCACTTACGGCAAACCTAATGGAAACACCTTAGGTTAACTTCCCACATGATTATGAGAAGTTTCAAACTTGTTTCGTGCCTCTACACATAAAGACAAAAAAGTTGTTATCTCAGTGCTTACAATGCTTTCACATAAAAGTAGTATACATTTCAATTGTACTCAAAAGTCCTGACTGCAAACCTAATGAAAACACCTTTGGTTAACTTCCCACATGATTATGAGTAGCTTGAAAGTTGTTTCATGCCTCTACGCATCAAGACAAACAAGTTATTATCACAGTGCATACAATGCTTTGACAATACTGATAGCATACATTTCAATCTTACACCAAAGCACTTACTGCAAACCTGATGGAAACACCTTAGGTTAACTTCCCACATGATTCTTAGATGCCTGAAAGTTGTTTCATGGGTCTGCACATAAAGACAAAAAAGTGGATTTCTCAGTGCATACAATGTACTAACATTAAAGTAGTATACATTTCAATATTCCAGTAAAGTGCAGAGTGCAAACCTGATGGAAACATTGTAAGTTAACTTCCCACATGTTTCTGTGTAGCTTCAAAGTTGCCTCATGCCTCTACACATCAAGACAAAAAAGTTGTTATCTTAGGGCATACAATGTTCTGAAATTAAAGTGCTATACATGTCAATTTTCAACCAAAGTGCAGAGTGCAAACCTGATGGAAACATTTTAAGTTAACTTCCCACATGATTATGAGTAGCTTCAAAGTTGCCTCATGCCTCTACACATCAAGACAAAAAAGTTGTTATCTTAGGGTATACAATGTTCTGACATATAAATTTTCAACCAAAGTGCAGAGTGCAAACCTGATGGAAACATTTTAAGATAACTTCCCACATGATTCTGTGTGGTTTGTAAGTTGTTTCCTGCCTTTACACATCAAGACAAACAAGTTGTTATCTCAGTGCTTACAATGATTTCACATAAAAGTAGAATACATTTCAAATGTACTCAAAAGTCCTGACTGCAAACCTAATGAAAACACCTTTGGTTAACTTCCCACAAGAGTCTGTGTGGTTTGTCAGTTGTTTCCTGCCTTTACACATCAAGACAAAAAAGTTGTTATCACAGTGCATACAATGCTTTGACAATACTGATAGCATAGATTTCAATTTTACACCAAAACACTTACTGCAAACCTAATGGAAACACCTTAGGTTAACTTCCCACATGATTATGAGTAGCTTCAAAGTTGTTTCGTGCCTCTACACATAAAGACAAAAAAGTTGATATCTCAGTGCTTACAATGCTTTCACATAAAAGTATTATACATTTCAATTGTACACAAAAGTCCTGACTGCAAACCTAATGAAAACACCGTTGCTTAACTTCCCACATGATTCTGTGTGGTTTGTAAGTTGTTTCCTGCCTTTAAGCATCAAGACAAAAAAGTGGTTATCACAGTGCATACAATGCTTTGACAATGCTAATAGTATTCATTTCAAATTTACACCAAAGCACTTACTGCAAACCTAATGGAAACACCTTAGGTTAACTTCCCACATGATTATGAGTAGTTTCAAAGTTGTTTCGTGCCTCTACACATAAAGACAAAAAAGTTATTATCTCAGTGCTTACAATGCTTTCACATAAAAGTAGTATACATGTCAATTGTACTCAAAAGTCCTGACTGCAAACCTAATGAAAACACCTTTGGTTAACTTCACCACATGATTCTGTGTGGTTTGTAAGTTGTTTCCTGCCTTTACACATCAAGACAAAAAAGTTGTTATCACAGTGCATACAATGCTTTGACAATACTGATAGCATACATTTCAATTTTACACCAAAGTACTTACTGCAAACCTGATGAAAACACCTTAGGTTAACTTCCCACATGATTCTTAGATGCCTGAAAGTTGTTTCATGGGTCTGCACATAAAGACAAAAAAGTGGATTTCTCAGTGCATACAATGTACTAACATTAAAGTAGTATACATTTCAATGCTCCAGTAAAGTGCAGAGTGCAAACCTGATGGAAACATTTTAAGTTAACTTCCCACATGATTCTGTGTGGTTTGAAAGTTGTTTCCTGCCTTTACACATCAAGACAAAAAAGTTGTTATGACAGTGCATACAATGCTTTGACAATACTAACAGTATACATTTCAATTTTACACCAAAGCACTTACGGCAAACCTAATGGAAACACCTTAGGTTAACTTCCCACATGATTATGAGAAGTTTCAAACTTGTTTCGTGCCTCTACACATAAAGACAAAAAAGTTGTTATCTCAGTGCTTACAATGCTTTCACATAAAAGTAGTATACATTTCAATTGTACTCAAAAGTCCTGACTGCAAACCTAATGAAAACACCTTTGGTTAACTTCCCACATGATTATGAGTAGCTTGAAAGTTGTTTCATGCCTCTACGCATCAAGACAAACAAGTTATTATCACAGTGCATACAATGCTTTGACAATACTGATAGCATACATTTCAATCTTACACCAAAGCACTTACTGCAAACCTGATGGAAACACCTTAGGTTAACTTCCCACATGATTCTTAGATGCCTGAAAGTTGTTTCATGGGTCTGCACATAAAGACAAAAAAGTGGATTTCTCAGTGCATACAATGTACTAACATTAAAGTAGTATACATTTCAATATTCCAGTAAAGTGCAGAGTGCAAACCTGATGGAAACATTGTAAGTTAACTTCCCACATGTTTCTGTGTAGCTTCAAAGTTGCCTCATGCCTCTACACATCAAGACAAAAAAGTTGTTATCTTAGGGCATACAATGTTCTGAAATTAAAGTGCTATACATGTCAATTTTCAACCAAAGTGCAGAGTGCAAACCTGATGGAAACATTTTAAGTTAACTTCCCACATGATTATGAGTAGCTTCAAAGTTGCCTCATGCCTCTACACATCAAGACAAAAAAGTTGTTATCTTAGGGTATACAATGTTCTGACATATAAATTTTCAACCAAAGTGCAGAGTGCAAACCTGATGGAAACATTTTAAGATAACTTCCCACATGATTCTGTGTGGTTTGTAAGTTGTTTCCTGCCTTTACACATCAAGACAAACAAGTTGTTATCTCAGTGCTTACAATGATTTCACATAAAAGTAGAATACATTTCAATTGTACTCAAAAGTCCTGACTGCAAACCTAATGAAAACACCTTTGGTTAACTTCCCACAAGAGTCTGTGTGGTTTGTCAGTTGTTTCCTGCCTTTACACATCAAGACAAAAAAGTTGTTATCACAGTGCATACAATGCTTTGACAATACTGATAGCATAGATTTCAATTTTACACCAAAACACTTACTGCAAACCTAATGGAAACACCTTAGGTTAACTTCCCACATGATTATGAGTAGCTTCAAAGTTGTTTCGTGCCTCTACACATAAAGACAAAAAAGTTGATATCTCAGTGCTTACAATGCTTTCACATAAAAGTATTATACATTTCAATTGTACACAAAAGTCCTGACTGCAAACCTAATGAAAACACCGTTGCTTAACTTCCCACATGATTCTGTGTGGTTTGTAAGTTGTTTCCTGCCTTTAAGCATCAAGACAAAAAAGTGGTTATCACAGTGCATACAATGCTTTGACAATGCTAATAGTATTCATTTCAAATTTACACCAAAGCACTTACTGCAAACCTAATGGAAACACCTTAGGTTAACTTCCCACATGATTATGAGTAGTTTCAAAGTTGTTTCGTGCCTCTACACATAAAGACAAAAAAGTTATTATCTCAGTGCTTACAATGCTTTCACATAAAAGTAGTATACATGTCAATTGTACTCAAAAGTCCTGACTGCAAACCTAATGAAAACACCTTTGGTTAACTTCACCACATGATTCTGTGTGGTTTGTAAGTTGTTTCCTGCCTTTACACATCAAGACAAAATAGTTGTTATCACAGTGCATACAATGCTTTGACAATACTGATAGCATACATTTCAATTTTACACCAAAGTACTTACTGCAAACCTGATGAAAACACCTTAGGTTAACTTCCCACATGATTCTTAGATGCCTGAAAGTTGTTTCATGGGTCTGCACATAAAGACAAAAAAGTGGATTTCTCAGTGCATACAATGTACTAACATTAAAGTAGTATACATTTCAATGCTCCAGTAAAGTGCAGAGTGCAAACCTGATGGAAACATTTTAAGTTAACTTCCCACATGATTCTGTGTGGTTTGAAAGTTGTTTCCTGCCTTTACACATCAAGACAAAAAAGTTGTTATCACAGTGCATACAATGCTTTGACAATACTAATAGTATACATTTCAATTTTACACCAAAGCACTTACAGCAAACCTAATGGAAACACCTTAGGTTAACTTCCCACATGATTATGAGTAGCTTCATAGTTGTTTCGTGCCTCTACGCATAAAGACAAAAAAGTTGATATCTCAGTGCTTACAATACTTTCACATAAAAGTAGTATACATATCAATTGTACTCAAAAGTCCTGACTGCAAACCTAATGAAAACACCTTTGGTTAACTTCCCACATGATTCTGTGTGGTTTGTAAGTTGTTTCCTACCTTTACACATTAAGACAAAACAGTTGTTACCACAGTGCATACAATGCTTTGACAATACTAATAGTATATATTTCAATTTTACACGAAAGTACTTACTGCAAACGTAATGGAAACACCTTAGGTTAACTTCCCACATGATTATGAGTAGCTTGGAAGTTGCCTCATGCCTCTACACATCAAGACAAAAAAGTTGTTATCTCAGTGCTTACACTGCTTTCACATAAAAGTAGTATACATTTCAATTGTACTCAAAAGTCCTGACTGCAAGCCTAATGAAAACACCTATGCTTAACTTCCCACATGATTCTGTGTGGTTTGTAAGTTGTTTCCTGCCTTTACACATCCAGACAAAAAAGTTGTTATGACAGTGCATACAATGCTTTGACAATACAGATAGCATACATTTCAATTTTACACCGAAGCACTTACTGCAAACCTAATGGAAACACCTCAGGTTAACTTCCCACATGATTCTTAGATGCCTGAAAGTTCTTTCATGGGTCTGCACATAAAGACAAAAAAGTGGATTTCTCAGTGCATACAATGTACTGACATTAAAGTAGTATACATTTCAATATTCCAGTAAAGTGCAGAGTGGAAACCTGATGGAAACATTTTAAGTTAACTTCCCACATGATTCTGTGTGGTTTGTAAGTTGTTTCCTGCCTTTACACATCAAGACAAACAAGTTGTTATCTCAGTGCTTACAATGATTTCATATAAAAGTAGTATACATTTCAATTGAACTCAAAAGTCCTGACAGCAAACCTAATGAAAACACCTTTGGTTAACTTCCCACATGATTCTGTGTGGTTTGTCAGTTGTTTCCTGCCTTTACACATCAAGACAAAAAAGTTGATATCACAGTGCATACAATTCTTTGACAATACTAATAGTATACATTTCAATTTTACACCAAAGCACTTACTGCAAACCTAATAGAAACACCTTATGTTAACTTCCCACATGATTATGAGTAGTTTCAAAGTTGTTTCGTACCTCTACACATAAAGACAAAAAAGTTGTTATCTCAGTGCTTACAAAGCTTTCACATAAAAGTAGTATACATTTCAATTCTACTCAAAAGTCCTGACTGCAAACCTAATGAAAACACCTTTGCTTAACTTCCCACATGATTCTGTGTGGTTTGTAAGGTGTTTCCTGCCTTTACACATCCAGAGAAAAAAGTTGTTATCACAGTGCATACAATGCTTTGACAATACTGATAGCATACATTTCAATTTTACACCAAATTACTTACTGCAAACCTGATGGAAACACCTTAGGTTAACTTCCCACATGATTCTTAGATGCCTGAAAGTTGTTTCATGGGTCTGCACATAAAGACAAAAAAGTGGATTTCTCAGTGCATACAATGTACTGACAGTATAGTAGTATACATTTCAATATTCCAGTAAAGTGCAGAGTGCAAACCTGATGGAAACATTTTAAGTTAACTTCCCACATGATTCTGTGAGGTTTGAAAGTTGTTTCCTGCCTTTACACATCAAGACAAAAAAGTTGTTATGACAGTGCATACAATGCTTTGACAATACTAATAGTATACATTTCAATTTTACACGAAAGTACTTACTGCAAACCTAATGGAAACACCTTAGGTAAACTTCCCACATGATTGTGAGTAGTTTCAAAGTTGTTTCGTGCATCTACACATAAAGACAAAAAAGTTGTTATCTCAGTGCTTACAATGCTTTCACATAAAAGTAGTAAACATTTCACTTGTACTCAAAAGTCCTGACTACAAACCAAATGAAAACACCTTTGGTTAACTTCCCACATGATTATGAGTAGCTTGAAAGTTGTTTCATGCCTCTACGCATCAAGACAAACAAGTTATTATCACACTGCATAGAATGCTTTGACAATACTGATAGCATACATTTCAATTTTACACCAAAGCACTTACTGCAAACCTAATGCAAACACCTTAGGTTAACTTCCCACATGATTCTTAGATGCCTGAAAGTTGTTTCATGGGTCTGCACATAAAGACAAAAAAGTGGATTTCTCAGTGCATACAATGTACTGACATTAAAGTAGTATACATTTCAATATTCCAGTAAAGTGCAGAGTGCAAACCTGATGGAAACATTTTAAGTTAACTTCCCACATGATTCTGTGTGGTTTGAGAGTTGTTTCCTGCCTTTACACATCAAGACAAAAAAGTTGTTATCACAGTGCATACAATGCTTTGACAATACTAATAGTATACATTTCAATTTTACACGGAAGTACTTACTGCAAACGTAATGGAAACACCTAAGGTTAACTTCCCACATGATTATGAGTAGCTTGGAAGTTGCCTCATGCCTCTACACATCAAGACAAAAAAGTTGTTATCTTAGGGTATACAATGTTCTGAAATTAAAGTGCTATACATGTCAATTTTCAACCAAAGTGCAGAGTGCAAACCTGATGGAAACATTTTATGTTATCTTCCCACATGATTCTGTGCAGCTTGAAAGTTGCCTCATGCCTCTACACATCAAGACAAAAAAGTTGTTATCTTAGGGCATACAATGTTCTGACATATAAATTTTCAACCAAAGTGCAGAGTGCAAACCTGATGGAAACATTTTAAGATAACTTCCCACATGATTCTGTGTGGTTTGTAAGTTGTTTCCTGCCTTTACACATCAAGACAAACAAGTTGTTATCTCAGTGCTTACAATGATTTCACATAAAAGTAGAATACATTTCAATTGTACTCAAAAGTCCTGACTGCAAACCTAATGAAAACACCTTTCATTAACTTCCCACAAGAGTCTGTGTGGTTTGTCAGTTGTTTCCTGCCTTTACACATCAAGACAAAAAAGTTGTTATGACAGTGCATACAATGCTTTGACAATACTAATAGTATACATTTCAATTTTACACCAAAGCACTTACTGCAAACCTAATGGAAACACCTTAGGTTAACTTCCCACATGATTATGAGAAGTTTCAAACTTGTTTCGTGCCTCTACACATAAAGACAAACAAGTTATTATCACAGTGCATACAAAGCTTTGACAATACTGATAGCATACATTTCAATTTTACACCAAAGCACTTACTGCAAACCTGATGGAAACACCTTAGGTTAAATTCCCACATGATTATTAGTTGCCTGAAAGTTGTTTCATGGGTCTGCACATAAAGACAAAAAAGTGGATTTCTCAGTACATACAATGTACTAACATTAAAGTAGTATACATTTCAATATTCCAGTAAAGTGCAGAGTGCAAACCTGATGGAAACATTGTAAGTTAACTTCCCACATGATTCTGTGTAGCTTCAAAGTTGCCTCATGCCTCTACACATCAAGACAAAAAAGTTGTTATCTTAGGGCTTACAATGTTCTGAAATTAAAGTGCTATACATGTCAATTTTCAACCAAAGTGCAGAGTGCAAACCTGATGGAAACATTTTAAGTTAACTTCCCACATGATTATGAGTAGCTTCAAAGTTGCCTCATGCCTCTACACATCAAGACAAAAAAGTTGTTATCTTAGGGTATACAATGTTCTGACATATAAATTTTCAACCAAAGTGCAGAGTGCAAACCTGATGGAAACATTTTAAGATAACTTCCCACATGATTCTGTGTGGTTTGTAAGTTGTTTCCTGCCTTTAAGCATCAAGACAAAAAAGTGGTTATCACAGTGCATACAATGCTTTGACAATGCTAATAGTATTCATTTCAAATTTACACCAAAGCACTTACTGCAAACCTAATGGAAACACCTTAGGTTAACTTCCCACATGATTATGAGTAGTTTCAAAGTTGTTTCGTGCCTCTACACATAAAGACAAAAAAGTTGTTATCTCAGTGCTTACAATGCTTTCACATAAAAGTAGTATACATGTCAATTGTACTCAAAAGTCCTGACTGCAAACCTAATGAAAACACCTTTGGTTAACTTCACCACATGATTCTGTGTGGTTTGTAAGTTGTTTCCTGCCTTTACACATCAAGACAAAAAAGTTGTTATCACAGTGCATACAATGCTTTGACAATACTGATAGCATACATTTCAATTTTACACCAAAGTACTTACTGCAAACCTGATGAAAACACCTTAGTTTAACTTCCCACATGATTCTTAGATGCCTGAAAGTTGTTTCATGGGTCTGCACATAAAGACAATAAAGTGGATTTCTCAGTGCATACAATGTACTAACATTAAAGTAGTATACATTTCAATATTCCAGTAAAGTGCAGAGAGCAAACGTGATGGAAACATTTTAAGTTAACTTCCCACATGATTCTGTGTGGTTTGAAAGTTGTTTCCTGCCTTTACACATCAAGACAAAAAAGTTGTTATCACAGTGCATACAATGCTTTGACAATACTAATAGTATACATTTCAATTTTACACCAAAGCACTTGCAGCAAATCTAATGGAAACACCTTAGGTTAACTTCCCACATGATTATGAGTAGCTTCATAGTTGTTTCGTGCCTCTACGCATAAAGACAAAAAAGTTGATATCTCAGTGCTTACAATACTTTCACATAAAAGTAGTATACATATCAATTCTACTCAAAAGTCCTGACTGCAAACCTAATGAAAACACCTTTGGTTAACTTCCCACATGATTCTGTGTGGTTTGTAAGTTGTTTCCTACCTTTACACATTAAGACAAAGCAATTGTTATCACAGTGCATACAATGCTTTGACAATACGAATAGTATATATTTCAATTTTATACCACAGCACTTACTGCAAACCAAATGGAAACACCTTAGGTTAACTTCCCACATGATTATGAGTAGCTTCATACTTGTTTCGTGCCTATACCCATCAAGACAAAAAAGTTGTTATCTTAGGGCATACAATGCTCTGACATTAAAGTGCTATACATGTCAATTTTCAAGCAAAGTGCAGAGTGCAAACCTGTTGGAAACATTTTAAGTTAGCTTCCCACATGATTCTGTGTGGTTTGTAAGTTGTTTCCTGCCTTTACACATCAAGACCAAATAAGTTGTTATCACAGTGCATACAATGCTTTGACAATACTGATAGCATACATTTCAATTTTACACCAAAGCACTTACTGCAAACCTAATGGAAACACCTTAGGTTAACTTCCCACATGATTCTTAGATGCCTGAAAGTTGTTTCATGGGTCTGCACATAAAGACAAAAAAGTGGATTTCTCAGTGCATACAATGTACTAACATTAAAGTAGTATACATTTCAATATTCCTGTAAAGTGCAGAGTGCTAACCTGATGGAAACATTTTAAGTTAACTTCCCACATGATTCTGTGTGGTTTGAAAGTTGTTTCCTGCCTTTACACATCAAGACAAAAAAGTTGTTATGACAGTGCATACAATGCTTTGACAATACTAATAGTATACATTTCAATTTTACACCAAAGCACTTACTGCAAACCTAATGGAAACACCTTAGGTTAACTTCCCACATGATTATGAGAAGTTTCAAACTTGTTTCGTGCCTCTACACATAAAGACAAAAAAGTTGTTATCTCAGTGCTTACAATGCTTTCACATAAAAGTAGTATACATTTCAATTGCACTCAAAAGTCCTGACTGCAAACCTAATGAAAACACCTTTGGTTAACTTCCCACATGATTATGAGTAGCTTGAAAGTTGTTTCATGCCTCTACGCATCAAGACAAACAAGTTATTATCACAGTGCATACAATGCTTTGACAATACTGATAGCATACATTTCAATTTTACACCAAAGCACTTACTGCAAACCTAATGGAAACACCTTAGGTTAACTTCCCACATGATTCTTAGATGCCTGAAAGTTGTTTCATGGGTCTGCACATAAAGACAAAAAAGTGGATTTCTCAGTGCATACAATGTACTAACATTAAAGTAGTATACATTTCAATATTCCAGTAAAGTGCAGAGTGCTAACCTGATGGAAACATTTTAAGTTAACTTCCCACATGATTCTGTGTGGTTTGAAAGTTGTTTCCTGCCTTTACACATCAAGACAAAAAAGTTGTTATGACAGTGCATACAATGCTTTGACAATACTAACAGTATACATTTCAATTTTACACCAAAGCACTTACGGCAAACCTAATGGAAACACCTTAGGTTAACTTCCCACATGATTATGAGAAGTTTCAAACTTGTTTCGTGCCTCTACACATAAAGACAAAAAAGTTGTTATCTCAGTGCTTACAATGCTTTCACATAAAAGTAGTATACATTTCAATTGTACTCAAAAGTCCTGACTGCAAACCTAATGAAAACACCTTTGGTTAACTTCCCACATGATTATGAGTAGCTTGAAAGTTGTTTCATGCCTCTACGCATCAAGACAAACAAGTTATTATCACAGTGCATACAATGCTTTGACAATACTGATAGCATACATTTCAATCTTACACCAAAGCACTTACTGCAAACCTGATGGAAACACCTTAGGTTAACTTCCCACATGATTCTTAGATGCCTGAAAGTTGTTTCATGGGTCTGCACATAAAGACAAAAAAGTGGATTTCTCAGTGCATACAATGTACTAACATTAAAGTAGTATACATTTCAATATTCCAGTAAAGTGCAGAGTGCAAACCTGATGGAAACATTTTAAGATAACTTCCCACATGATTCTGTGTGGTTTGTAAGTTGTTTCCTGCCTTTACACATCAAGACAAACAAGTTGTTATCTCAGTGCTTACAATGATTTCACATAAAAGTAGAATACATTTCAATTGTACTCAAAAGTCCTGACTGCAAACCTAATGAAAACACCTTTGGTTAACTTCCCACAAGAGTCTGTGTGGTTTGTCAGTTGTTTCCTGCCTTTACACATCAAGACAAAAAAGTTGTTATCACAGTGCATACAATGCTTTGACAATACTGATAGCATAGATTTCAATTTTACACCAAAACACTTACTGCAAACCTAATGGAAACACCTTAGGTTAACTTCCCACATGATTATGAGTAGCTTCAAAGTTGTTTCGTGCCTCTACACATAAAGACAAAAAAGTTGATATCTCAGTGCTTACAATGCTTTCACATAAAAGTATTATACATTTCAATTGTACACAAAAGTCCTGACTGCAAACCTAATGAAAACACCGTTGCTTAACTTCCCACATGATTCTGTGTGGTTTGTAAGTTGTTTCCTGCCTTTAAGCATCAAGACAAAAAAGTGGTTATCACAGTGCATACAATGCTTTGACAATGCTAATAGTATTCATTTCAAATTTACACCAAAGCACTTACTGCAAACCTAATGGAAACACCTTAGGTTAACTTCCCCACATGATTATGAGTAGTTTCAAAGTTGTTTCGTGCCTCTACACATAAAGACAAAAAAGTTATTATCTCAGTGCTTACAATGCTTTCACATAAAAGTAGTATACATGTCAATTGTACTCAAAAGTCCTGACTGCAAACCTAATGAAAACACCTTTGGTTAACTTCACCACATGATTCTGTGTGGTTTGTAAGTTGTTTCCTGCCTTTACACATCAAGACAAAATAGTTGTTATCACAGTGCATACAATGCTTTGACAATACTGATAGCATACATTTCAATTTTACACCAAAGTACTTACTGCAAACCTGATGAAAACACCTTAGGTTAACTTCCCACATGATTCTTAGATGCCTGAAAGTTGTTTCATGGGTCTGCACATAAAGACAAAAAAGTGGATTTCTCAGTGCATACAATGTACTAACATTAAAGTAGTATACATTTCAATGCTCCAGTAAAGTGCAGAGTGCAAACCTGATGGAAACATTTTAAGTTAACTTCCCACATGATTCTGTGTGGTTTGAAAGTTGTTTCCTGCCTTTACACATCAAGACAAAAAAGTTGTTATCACAGTGCATACAATGCTTTGACAATACTAATAGTATACATTTCAATTTTACACCAAAGCACTTACAGCAAACCTAATGGAAACACCTTAGGTTAACTTCCCACATGATTATGAGTAGCTTCATAGTTGTTTCGTGCCTCTACGCATAAAGACAAAAAAGTTGATATCTCAGTGCTTACAATACTTTCACATAAAAGTAGTATACATATCAATTGTACTCAAAAGTCCTGACTGCAAACCTAATGAAAACACCTTTGGTTAACTTCCCACATGATTCTGTGTGGTTTGTAAGTTGTTTCCTACCTTTACACATTAAGACAAAACAGTTGTTACCACAGTGCATACAATGCTTTGACAATACTAATAGTATATATTTCAATTTTACACGAAATTACTTACTGCAAACGTAATGGAAACACCTTAGGTTAACTTCCCACATGATTATGAGTAGCTTGGAAGTTGCCTCATGCCTCTACACATCAAGACAAAAAAGTTGTTATCTCAGTGCTTACACTGCTTTCACATAAAAGTAGTATACATTTCAATTGTACTCAAAAGTCCTGACTGCAAGCCTAATGAAAACACCTATGCTTAACTTCCCACATGATTCTGTGTGGTTTGTAAGTTGTTTCCTGCCTTTACACATCCAGACAAAAAAGTTGTTATGACAGTGCATACAATGCTTTGACAATACAGATAGCATACATTTCAATTTTACACCGAAGCACTTACTGCAAACCTAATGGAAACACCTCAGGTTAACTTCCCACATGATTCTTAGATGCCTGAAAGTTCTTTCATGGGTCTGCACATAAAGACAAAAAAGTGGATTTCTCAGTGCATACAATGTACTGACATTAAAGTAGTATACATTTCAATATTCCAGTAAAGTGCAGAGTGGAAACCTGATGGAAACATTTTAAGTTAACTTCCCACATGATTCTGTGTGGTTTGTAAGTTGTTTCCTGCCTTTACACATCAAGACAAACAAGTTGTTATCTCAGTGCTTACAATGATTTCATATAAAAGTAGTATACATTTCAATTGAACTCAAAAGTCCTGACTGCAAACCTAATGAAAACACCTTTGGTTAACTTCCCACATGATTCTGTGTGGTTTGTCAGTTGTTTCCTGCCTTTACACATCAAGACAAAAAAGTTGATATCACAGTGCATACAATTCTTTGACAATACTAATAGTATACATTTCAATTTTACACCAAAGCACTTACTGCAAACCTAATAGAAACACCTTATGTTAACTTCCCACATGATTATGAGTAGTTTCAAAGTTGTTTCGTACCTCTACACATAAAGACAAAAAAGTTGTTATCTCAGTGCTTACAAAGCTTTCACATAAAAGTAGTATACATTTCAATTCTACTCAAAAGTCCTGACTGCAAACCTAATGAAAACACCTTTGCTTAACTTCCCACATGATTCTGTGTGGTTTGTAAGGTGTTTCCTGCCTTTACACATCCAGAGAAAAAAGTTGTTATCACAGTGCATACAATGCTTTGACAATACTGATAGCATACATTTCAATTTTACACCAAATTACTTACTGCAAACCTGATGGAAACACCTTAGGTTAACTTCCCACATGATTCTTAGATGCCTGAAAGTTGTTTCATGGGTCTGCACATAAAGACAAAAAAGTGGATTTCTCAGTGCATACAATGTACTGACAGTATAGTAGTATACATTTCAATATTCCAGTAAAGTGCAGAGTGCAAACCTGATGGAAACATTTTAAGTTAACTTCCCACATGATTCTGTGAGGTTTGAAAGTTGTTTCCTGCCTTTACACATCAAGACAAAAAAGTTGTTATGACAGTGCATACAATGCTTTGACAATACTAATAGTATACATTTCAATTTTACACGAAAATACTTACTGCAAACCTAATGGAAACACCTTAGGTAAACTTCCCACATGATTGTGAGTAGTTTCAAAGTTGTTTCGTGCATCTACACATAAAGACAAAAAAGTTGTTATCTCAGTGCTTACAATGCTTTCACATAAAAGTAGTAAACATTTCACTTGTACTCAAAAGTCCTGACTACAAACCAAATGAAAACACCTTTGGTTAACTTCCCACATGATTATGAGTAGCTTGAAAGTTGTTTCATGCCTCTACGCATCAAGACAAACAAGTTATTATCACACTGCATAGAATGCGTTGACAATACTGATAGCATACATTTCAATTTTACACCAAAGCACTTACTGCAAACCTAATGCAAACACCTTAGGTTAACTTCCCACATGATTCTTAGATGCCTGAAAGTTGTTTCATGGGTCTGCACATAAAGACAAAAAAGTGGATTTCTCAGTGCATACAATGTACTGACATTAAAGTAGTATACATTTCAATATTCCAGTAAAGTGCAGAGTGCAAACCTGATGGAAACATTTTAAGTTAACTTCCCACATGATTCTGTGTGGTTTGAGAGTTGTTTCCTGCCTTTACACATCAAGACAAAAAAGTTGTTATCACAGTGCATACAATGCTTTGACAATACTAATAGTATACATTTCAATTTTACACGGAAGTACTTACTGCAAACGTAATGGAAACACCTAAGGTTAACTTCCCACATGATTATGAGTAGCTTGGAAGTTGCCTCATGCCTCTACACATCAAGACAAAAAAGTTGTTATCTTAGGGTATACAATGTTCTGAAATTAAAGTGCTATACATGTCAATTTTCAACCAAAGTGCAGAGTGCAAACCTGATGGAAACATTTTATGTTATCTTCCCACATGATTCTGTGCAGCTTGAAAGTTGCCTCATGCCTCTACACATCAAGACAAAAAAGTTGTTATCTTAGGGCATACAATGTTCTGACATATAAATTTTCAACCAAAGTGCAGAGTGCAAACCTGATGGAAACATTTTAAGATAACTTCCCACATGATTCTGTGTGGTTTGTAAGTTGTTTCCTGCCTTTACACATCAAGACAAACAAGTTGTTATCTCAGTGCTTACAATGATTTCACATAAAGTAGAGTACATTTCAATTGTACTCAAAAGTCCTGACTGCAAACCTAATGAAAACACCTTTCATTAACTTCCCACAAGAGTCTGTGTGGTTTTGTCAGTTGTTTCCTGCCTTTACACATCAAGACAAAAAAGTTGTTATGACAGTGCATACAATGCTTTGACAATACTAATAGTATACATTTCAATTTTACACCAAAGCACTTACTGCAAACCTAATGGAAACCCTTAGGTTAACTTCCCACATGATTATGAGAAGTTTCAAACTTGTTTCGTGCCTCTACACATAAAGACAAACAAGTTATTATCACAGTGCATACAAAGCTTTGACAATACTGATAGCATACATTTCAATTTTACACCAAAGCACTTACTGCAAACCTGATGGAAACACCTTAGGTTAAATTCCCACATGATTATTAGTTGCCTGAAAGTTGTTTCATGGGTCTGCACATAAAGACAAAAAAGTGGATTTCTCAGTACATACAATGTACTAACATTAAAGTAGTATACATTTCAATATTCCAGTAAAGTGCAGAGTGCAAACCTGATGGAAACATTGTAAGTTAACTTCCCACATGATTCTGTGTAGCTTTCAAAGTTGCCTCATGCCTCTACACATCAAGACAAAAAAGTTGTTATCTTAGGGCTTACAATGTTCTGAAATTAAAGTGCTATACATGTCAATTTTCAACCAAAGTGCAGAGTGCAAACCTGATGGAAACATTTTAAGTTAACTTCCCACATGATTATGAGTAGCTTCAAAGTTGCCTCATGCCTCTACACATCATGACAAAAAAGTTGTTATCTTAGGGTATACAATGTTCTGACATATAAATTTTCACCAAAGTGGCAGAGTGCAAACCTGATGAAAACATTTAAGATAACTTCCCACATGATTCTGTGTGGTTTGTAAGTTGTTCTGCCTTTAAGCATCAAGACAAAAAAGTGGTTATCACAGTGCATACAATGCTTTGACAATGCTAATAGTATTCATTTCAAATTTACACCAAAGCACTACTGCAAACCTAATGAAACACCTTAGGTTAACTTCCCACATGATTATGAGTAGTTTCAAAGTTGTTTCGTGCCTCTACACATAAAGACAAAAAAGTTGTTATCTCAGTGCTTACAATGCTTTCACATAAAAGTAGTATACATGTCAATTGTACTCAAAAGTCCTGACTGCAAAACCTAATGAAAACACCTTTGGTTAACTTCACCACATGATTCCTGTGTGGTTTGTAAGTTGTTTCCTGCCTTTACACATCAAGACAAAAAAGTTGTTATCACAGTGCATACAATGCTTTGACAATACTGATAGATACATTTCAATTTTACACCAAAGTACTTACTGCAAACCTGATGAAAACACCTTAGTTTAACTTCCCACATGATTCTTAGATGCCTGAAAGTTGTTTCATGGGTCTGCACATAAAGACAATAAAGTGGATTTCTCAGTGCATACAATGTACTAACATTAAACTAGTATACATTTCAATATTCCAGTAAAGTGCAGAGAGCAAACGTGATGGAAACATTTAGTTAACTTCCCACATGATTCTGTGTGGTTTGAAAGTTGTTTCCTGCCTTTACACATCAAGACAAAAAAGTTGTTATCACAGTGCATACAATGCTTGACAATACTAATAGTTATACATTTCAATTTTACACCAAAGCACTTACAGCAAATCTAATGGAAACACCTTAGGTTAACTTCCACATGATTATGAGTAGCTTCAATAGTTGTTTCGTGCCTCTACGCATAAAGACAAAAAAGTTGATATCTCAGTGCTTACAATACTTTCACATAAAAGTAGTATATCATATCAATTCTACTCAAAAGTCCTGACTGCAAACCTAATGAAAACACCTTTGGTTAACTTCCCACATGATTCTGTGTGGTTTGTAAGTTGTTTCCTACCTTTACACATTAAGACAAAGCAATTGTTATCACAGTGCATACAATGCTTTGACAATACGAATAGTATATATTTCAATTTTATACCACAGCACTTACTGCAAACCAAATGGAAACACCTTAGGTTAACTTCCCACATGATTATGAGTAGCTTCATACTTGTTTCGTGCCTATACGCATAAAGACAAAAAAGTTGTTATCGTAGGGCATACAATATTCTGACATTAAAGTGCTATACATGTCAATTTTCAACCAAGTGCAGAGTGCAAACCTGATGGAAACATTTTAAGTTAACTTCCCACATGATTCTGTGTGGTTTGCAAGTTGTTTCCCTGCCTTTACACATCAGGACAAAAAAGTTGTTATCACAGTGCATACAATGCTTTGACAATACGAATAGTATACATTTCAATTTACACCAAAGCACTTACTGCAAACCTAATGGAAACACCTTAAGTTAACTTCCCACATGATTATGAATAGTTTCAAAGTTGTTTCGTGCCTCTACACATAAAGACAAAAAAGTTGTTATCTTAGTCCTTACAATGCTTTCACAGAAAAGTAGTATACATTTCAATTCTACTCAAAAGTCCTGACGGCAAACCTAATAAAAACACCTTTGGTTAACTTCCCACATGATTATGAGTAGCTTGAAAGTTGTTTCATGCCTCTACGCATCAAGACAAACAAGTTATTATCACAGTGCATACAATGCTTTGACAATACTAATAGTATACATTTCAATTTTACACCAAAGCACTTACTGTAAACCTAATGGAAACACCTTAGGTTAACTTCCCACATGATTATGAGTAGCTTCATAGTTGTTTCGTGCCTATACCCATCAAGACAAAAAAGTTGTTATCTTAGGGCATACAATGCTCTGACATTAAAGTGCTATACATGTCAATTTTCAAGCAAAGTGCAGAGTGCAAACCTGTTGGAAACATTTTAAGTTAGCTTCCCACATGATTCTGTGTGGTTTGTAAGTTGTTTCCTGCCTTTACACATCAAGACAAATAAGTTGTTATCACAGTGCATACAATGCTTTGACAATACTGATAGCATACATTTCAATTTTACACCAAAGCACTTACTGCAAACCTAATGGAAACACCTTAGGTTAACTTCCCACATGATTCTTAGATGCCTGAAAGTTGTTTCATGGGTCTGCACATAAAGACAAAAAAGTGGATTTCTCAGTGCATACAATGTACTAACATTAAAGTAGTATACATTTCAATATTCCTGTAAAGTGCAGAGTGCTAACCTGATGGAAACATTTTAAGTTAACTTCCCACATGATTCTGTGTGGTTTGAAAGTTGTTTCCTGCCTTTACACATCAAGACAAAAAAGTTGTTATGACAGTGCATACAATGCTTTGACAATACTAATAGTATACATTTCAATTTTACACCAAAGCACTTACTGCAAACCTAATGGAAACACCTTAGGTTAACTTCCCACATGATTATGAGAAGTTTCAAACTTGTTTCGTGCCTCTACACATAAAGACAAAAAAGTTGTTATCTCAGTGCTTACAATGCTTTCACATAAAAGTAGTATACATTTCAATTGCACTCAAAAGTCCTGACTGCAAACCTAATGAAAACACCTTTGGTTAACTTCCCACATGATTATGAGTAGCTTGAAAGTTGTTTCATGCCTCTACGCATCAAGACAAACAAGTTATTATCACAGTGCATACAATGCTTTGACAATACTGATAGCATACATTTCAATTTTACACCAAAGCACTTACTGCAAACCTAATGGAAACACCTTAGGTTAACTTCCCACATGATTCTTAGATGCCTGAAAGTTGTTTCATGGGTCTGCACCTAAAGACAAAAAAGTGGATTTCTCAGTGCATACAATGTACTAACATTAAAGTAGTATACATTTCAATATTCCAGTAAAGTGCAGAGTGCTAACCTGATGGAAACATTTTAAGTTAACTTCCCACATGATTCTGTGTGGTTTGAAAGTTGTTTCCTGCCTTTACACATCAAGACAAAAAAGTTGTTATGACAGTGCATACAATGCTTTGACAATACTAACAGTATACATTTCAATTTTACACCAAAGCACTTACGGCAAACCTAATGGAAACACCTTAGGTTAACTTCCCACATGATTATGAGAAGTTTCAAACTTGTTTCGTGCCTCTACACATAAAGACAAAAAAGTTGTTATCTCAGTGCTTACAATGCTTTCACATAAAAGTAGTATACATTTCAATTGTACTCAAAAGTCCTGACTGCAAACCTAATGAAAACACCTTTGGTTAACTTCCACATGATTATGAGTAGCTTGAAAGTTGTTTCATGCCTCTACGCATCAAGACAAACAAGTTATTATCACAGTGCATACAATGCTTTGACAATACTGATAGCATACATTTCAATCTTACACCAAAGCACTTACTGCAAACCTGATGGAAACACCTTAGGTTAACTTCCCACATGATTCTTAGATGCCTGAAAGTTGTTTCATGGGTCTGCACATAAAGACAAAAAAGTGGATTTCTCAGTGCATACAATGTACTAACATTAAAGTAGTATACATTTCAATATTCCAGTAAAGTGCAGAGTGCAAACCTGATGGAAACATTGTAAGTTAACTTCCCACATGTTTCTGTGTAGCTTCAAAGTTGCCTCATGCCTCTACACATCAAGACAAAAAAGTTGTTATCTTAGGGCATACAATGTTCTGAAATTAAAGTGCTATACATGTCAATTTTCAACCCAAAGTGCAGAGTGCAAACCTGATGGAAACATTTTAAGTTAACTTCCCACATGATTATGAGTAGCTTCAAAGTTGCCTCATGCCTCTACACATCAAGACAAAAAGTTGTTATCTTAGGGTATACAATGTTCTGACATATAAATTTTCAACCAAAGTGCAGAGTGCAAACCTGATGGAAACATTTTAAGATAACTTCCCACATGATTCTGTGTGGTTTGTAAGTTGTTTCCTGCCTTTACACATCAAGACAAACAAGTTGTTATCTCAGTGCTTACAATGATTTCACATAAAAGTAGAATACATTTCAAATGTACTCAAAAGTCCTGACTGCAAACCTAATGAAAACACCTTTGGTTAACTTCCCACAAGAGTCTGTGTGGTTTGTCAGTTGTTTCCTGCCTTTACACATCAAGACAAAAAAGTTGTTATCACAGTGCATACAATGCTTTGACAATACTGATAGCATAGATTTCAATTTTACACCAAAACACTTACTGCAAACCTAATGGAAACACCTTAGGTTAACTTCCCACATGATTATGAGTAGCTTCAAAGTTGTTTCGTGCCTCTACACATAAAGACAAAAAAGTTGATATCTCAGTGCTTACAATGCTTTCACAATAAAGTATTATACATTTCAATTGTACACAAAAGTCCTGACTGCAAACCTAATGAAAACACCGTTGCTTAACTTCCCACATGATTCTGTGTGGTTTGTAAGTTGTTTCCTGCCTTTAAGCATCAAGACAAAAAAGTGGTTATCACAGTGCATACAATGCTTTGACAATGCTAATAGTATTCATTTCAAATTTACACCAAACCACTTACTGCAAACCTAATGGAAACACCTTAGGTTAACTTCCCACATGATTATGAGTAGTTTCAAAGTTGTTTCGTGCCTCTACACATAAAGACAAAAAAGTTATTATCTCAGTGCTTACAATGCTTTCACATAAAAGTAGTATACATGTCAATTGTACTCAAAAGTCCTGACTGCAAACCTAATGAAAACACCTTTGGTTAACTTCACCCACATGATTCTGTATGGTTTGTAAGTTGTTTCCTGCCTTTACACATCAAGACAAAAAAGTTGTTATCACAGTGCATACAATGCTTTGACAATACTGATAGCATACATTTCAATTTTACACCAAAGTACTTACTGCAAACCTGATGAAAACACCTTAGGTTAACTTCCACATGATTCTTAGATGCCTGAAAGTTGTTTCATGGGTCTGCACATAAAGACAAAAAAGTGGATTTCTCAGTGCATACAATGTACTAACATTAAAGTAGTATACATTTCAATACTCCAGTAAAGTGCAGAGTGCAAACCTGATGGAAACATTTTAAGTTAACTTCCCACATGATTCTGTGTGGTTTGAAAGTTGTTTCCTGCCTTTACACATCAAGACAAAAAAGTTGTTATGACAGTGCATACAATGCTTTGACAATACTAACAGTATACATTTCAATTTTACACCAAAGCACTTACGGCAAACCTAATGGAAACACCTTAGGTTAACTTCCCACATGATTATGAGAAGTTTCAAACTTGTTTCGTGCCTCTACACATAAAGACAAAAAAGTTGTTATCTCAGTGCTTACAATGCTTTCACATAAAAGTAGTATACATTTCAATTGTACTCAAAAGTCCTGACTGCAAACCTAATGAAAACACCTTTGGTTAACTTCCCACATGATTATGAGTAGCTTGAAAGTTGTTTCATGCCTCTACGCATCAAGACAAACAAGTTATTATCACAGTGCATACAATGCTTTGACAATACTGATAGCATACATTTCAATCTTACACCAAAGCACTTACTGCAAACCTGATGGAAACACCTTAGGTTAACTTCCCACATGATTCTTAGATGCCTGAAAGTTGTTTCATGGGTCTGCACATAAAGACAAAAAAGTGGATTTCTCAGTGCATACAATGTACTAACATTAAAGTAGTATACATTTCAATATTCCAGTAAAGTGCAGAGTGCAAACCTGATGGAAACATTGTAAGTTAACTTCCCACATGTTTCTGTGTAGCTTCAAAGTTGCCTCATGCCTCTACACATCAAGACAAAAAAGTTGTTATCTTAGGGCATACAATGTTCTGAAATTAAAGTGCTATACATGTCAATTTTCAACCAAAGTGCAGAGTGCAAACCTGATGGAAACATTTTAAGTTAACTTCCCACATGATTATGAGTAGCTTCAAAGTTGCCTCATGCCTCTACACATCAAGACAAAAAAGTTGTTATCTTAGGGTATACAATGTTCTGACATATAAATTTTCAACCAAAGTGCAGAGTGCAAACCTGATGGAAACATTTTAAGATAACTTCCCACATGATTCTGTGTGGTTTGTAAGTTGTTTCCTGCCTTTACACATCAAGACAAACAAGTTGTTATCTCAGTGCTTACAATGATTTCACATAAAAGTAGAATACATTTCAATTGTACTCAAAAGTCCTGACTGCAAACCTAATGAAAACACCTTTGGTTAACTTCCCACAAGAGTCTGTGTGGTTTGTCAGTTGTTTCCTGCCTTTACACATCAAGACAAAAAAGTTGTTATCACAGTGCATACAATGCTTTGACAATACTGATAGCATAGATTTCAATTTTACACCAAAACACTTACTGCAAACCTAATGGAAACACCTTAGGTTAACTTCCCACATGATTATGAGTAGCTTCAAAGTTGTTTCGTGCCTCTACACATAAAGACAAAAAAGTTGATATCTCAGTGCTTACAATGCTTTCACATAAAGTATTATACATTTCAATTGTACACAAAAGTCCTGACTGCAAACCTAATGAAAACACCGTTGCTTAACTTCCCACATGATTCTGTGTGGTTTGTAAGTTGTTTCCTGCCTTTAAGCATCAAGACAAAAAAGTGGTTATCACAGTGCATACAATGCTTTGACAATGCTAATAGTATTCATTTCAAATTTACACCAAAGCACTTACTGCAAACCTAATGGAAACACCTTAGGTTAACTTCCCACATGATTATGAGTAGTTTCAAAGTTGTTTCGTGCCTCTACACATAAAGACAAAAAAGTTATTCTCTCAGTGCTTACAATGCTTTCACATAAAAGTAGTATACATGTCAATTGTACTCAAAGTCCTGACTGCAAACCTAATGAAAACACCTTTGGTTAACTTCACCCACATGATTCTGTGTGGTTTGTAAGTTGTTTCCTGCCTTTACACATCAAGACAAAATAGTTGTTATCACAGTGCATACAATGCTTTGACAATACTGATAGCATACATTTCAATTTTACACCAAAGTACTTACTGCAAACCTGATGAAAACACCTTAGGTTAACTTCCCACATGATTCTTAGATGCCTGAAAGTTGTTTCATGGGTCTGCACATAAAGACAAAAAAGTGGATTTCTCAGTGCATACAATGTACTAACATTAAAGTAGTATACATTTCAATGCTCCAGTAAAGTGCAGAGTGCAAACCTGATGGAAACATTTTACGTTAACTTCCCACATGATTCTGTGTGGTTTGAAAGTTGTTTCCTGCCTTTACACATCAAGACAAAAAAGTTGTTATCACAGTGCATACAATGCTTTGACAATACTAATAGTATACATTTCAATTTTACACCAAAGCACTTACAGCAAACCTAATGGAAACACCTTAGGTTAACTTCCCACATGATTATGAGTAGCTTCATAGTTGTTTCGTGCCTCTACGCATAAAGACAAAAAAGTTGATATCTCAGTGCTTACAATACTTTCACATAAAAGTAGTATACATATCAATTGTACTCAAAAGTCCTGACTGCAAACCTAATGAAAACACCTTTGGTTAACTTCCCACATGATTCTGTGTGGTTTGTAAGTTGTTTCCTACCTTTACACATTAAGACAAAACAGTTGTTACCACAGTGCATACAATGCTTTGACAATACTAATAGTATATATTTCAATTTTACACGAAAGTACTTACTGCAAACGTAATGGAAACACCTTAGGTTAACTTCCCACATGATTATGAGTAGCTTGGAAGTTGCCTCATGCCTCTACACATCAAGACAAAAAAGTTGTTATCTCAGTGCTTACACTGCTTTCACATAAAAGTAGTATACATTTCAATTGTACTCAAAAGTCCTGACTGCAAGCCTAATGAAAACACCTATGCTTAACTTCCCACATGATTCTGTGTGGTTTGTAAGTTGTTTCCTGCCTTTACACATCCAGACAAAAAAGTTGTTATGACAGTGCATACAATGCTTTGACAATACAGATAGCATACATTTCAATTTTACACCGAAGCACTTACTGCAAACCTAATGGAAACACCTCAGGTTAACTTCCCACATGATTCTTAGATGCCTGAAAGTTCTTTCATGGGTCTGCACATAAAGACAAAAAAGTGGATTTCTCAGTGCATACAATGTACTGACATTAAAGTAGTATACATTTCAATATTCCAGTAAAGTGCAGAGTGGAAACCTGATGGAAACATTTTAAGTTAACTTCCCACATGATTCTGTGTGGTTTGTAAGTTGTTTCCTGCCTTTACACATCAAGACAAACAAGTTGTTATCTCAGTGCTTACAATGATTTCATATAAAAGTAGTATACATTTCAATTGAACTCAAAAGTCCTGACTGCAAACCTAATGAAAACACCTTTGGTTAACTTCCCACATGATTCTGTGTGGTTTGTCAGTTGTTTCCTGCCTTTACACATCAAGACAAAAAAGTTGATATCACAGTGCATACAATTCTTTGACAATACTAATAGTATACATTTCAATTTTACACCAAAGCACTTACTGCAAACCTAATAGAAACACCTTATGTTAACTTCCCACATGATTATGAGTAGTTCAAAGTTGTTTCGTACCTCTACACATAAAGACAAAAAAGTTGTTATCTCAGTGCTTACAAAGCTTTCACATAAAAGTAGTATACATTTCAATTCTACTCAAAAGTCCTGACTGCAAACCTAATGAAAACACCTTTGCTTAACTTCCCACATGATTCTGTGTGGTTTGTAAGGTGTTTCCTGCCTTTACACATCCAGAGAAAAAAGTTGTTATCACAGTGCATACAATGCTTTGACAATACTGATAGCATACATTTCAATTTTACACCAAATTACTTACTGCAAACCTGATGGAAACACCTTAGGTTAACTTCCCACATGATTCTTAGATGCCTGAAAGTTGTTTCATGGGTCTGCACATAAAGACAAAAAAGTGGATTTCTCAGTGCATACAATGTACTGACAGTATAGTAGTATACATTTCAATATTCCAGTAAAGTGCAGAGTGCAAACCTGATGGAAACATTTTAAGTTAACTTCCCACATGATTCTGTGAGGTTTGAAAGTTGTTTCCTGCCTTTACACATCAAGACAAAAAAGTTGTTATGACAGTGCATACAATGCTTTGACAATACTAATAGTATACATTTCAATTTTACACGAAAGTACTTACTGCAAACCTAATGGAAACACCTTAGGTAAACTTCCCACATGATTGTGAGTAGTTTCAAAGTTGTTTCGGTGCATCTACACATAAAGACAAAAAAGTTGTTATCTCAGTGCTTACAATGCTTTCACATAAAAGTAGTAAACATTTCACTTGTACTCAAAAGTCCTGACTACAAACCAAATGAAAACACCTTTGGTTAACTTCCCACATGATTATGAGTAGCTTGAAAGTTGTTTCATGCCTCTACGCATCAAGACAAACAAGTTATTATCACACTGCATAGAATGCTTTGACAATACTGATAGCATACATTTCAATTTTACACCAAAGCACTTACTGCAAACCTAATGCAAACACCTTAGGTTAACTTCCACATGATTCTTAGATGCCTGAAAGTTGTTTCATGGGTCTGCACATAAAGACAAAAAAGTGGATTTCTCAGTGCATACAATGTACTGACATTAAAGTAGTATACATTTCAATATTCCAGTAAAGTGCAGAGTGCAAACCTGATGGAAACATTTTAAGTTAACTTCCCACGTGATTCTGTGTGGTTTGAGAGTTGTTTCCTGCCTTTACACATCAAGACAAAAAGTTGTTATCACAGTGCATACAATGCTTTGACAATACTAATAGTATACATTTCAATTTTACACGGAAGTACTTACTGCAAACGTAATGGAAACACCTAAGGTTAACTTCCCACATGATTATGAGTAGCTTGGAAGTTGCCTCATGCCTCTACACATCAAGACAAAAAAGTTGTTATCTTAGGGCATACAATGTTCTGACATATAAATTTTCAACCAAAGTGCAGAGTGCAAACCTGATGGAAACATTTTAAGATAACTTCCCACATGATTCTGTGTGGTTTGTAAGTTGTTTCCCCTGCCTTTACACATCAAGACAAACAAGTTGTTATCTCAGTGCTTACAATGATTTCACATAAAAGTAGAATACATTTCAATTGTACTCAAAAGTCCTGACTGCAAACCTAATGAAAACACCTTTCATTAACTTCCCACAAGAGTCTGTGTGGTTTGTCAGTTGTTTCCTGCCTTTACACATCAAGACAAAAAAGTTGTTATGACAGTGCATACAATGCTTTGACAATACTAATAGTATACATTTCAATTTTACACCAAAGCACTTACTGCAAACCTAATGGAAACACCTTAGGTTAACTTCCCACATGATTATGAGAAGTTTCAAACTTGTTTCGTGCCTCTACACATAAAGACAAACAAGTTATTATCACAGTGCATACAAAGCTTTGACAATACTGATAGCATACATTTCAATTTTACACCAAAGCACTTACTGCAAACCTGATGGAAACACCTTAGGTTAAATTCCCACATGATTATTAGTTGCCTGAAAGTTGTTTCATGGGTCTGCACATAAAGACAAAAAAGTGGATTTCTCAGTACATACAATGTACTAACATTAAAGTAGTATACATTTCAATATTCCAGTAAAGTGCAGAGTGCAAACCTGATGGAAACATTGTAAGTTAACTTCCCACATGATTCTGTGTAGCTTCAAAGTTGCCTCATGCCTCTACACATCAAGACAAAAAAGTTGTTATCTTAGGGCTTACAATGTTCTGAAATTAAAGTGCTATACATGTCAATTTTCAACCAAAGTGCAGAGTGCAAACCTGATGGAAACATTTTAAGTTAACTTCCCACATGATTATGAGTAGCTTCAAAGTTGCCTCATGCCTCTACACATCAAGACAAAAAAGTTGTTATCTTAGGGTATACAATGTTCTGACATATAAATTTTCAACCAAAGTGCAGAGTGCAAACCTGATGGAAACATTTTAAGATAACTTCCCACATGATTCTGTGTGGTTTGTAAGTTGTTTCCTGCCTTTAAGCATCAAGACAAAAAAGTGGTTATCACAGTGCATACAATGCTTTGACAATGCTAATAGTATTCATTTCAAATTTACACCAAAGCACTTACTGCAAACCTAATGGAAACACCTTAGGTTAACTTCCCACATGATTATGAGTAGTTTCAAAGTTGTTTCGTGCCTCTACACATAAAGACAAAAAAGTTGTTATCTCAGTGCTTACAATGCTTTCACATAAAAGTAGTATACATGTCAATTGTACTCAAAAGTCCTGACTGCAAACCTAATGAAAACACCTTTGGTTAACTTCACCACATGATTCTGTGTGGTTTGTAAGTTGTTTCCTGCCTTTACACATCAAGACAAAAAAGTTGTTATCACAGTGCATACAATGCTTTGACAATACTGATAGCATACATTTCAATTTTACACCAAAGTACTTACTGCAAACCTGATGAAAACACCTTAGTTTAACTTCCCACATGATTCTTAGATGCCTGAAAGTTGTTTCATGGGTCTGTTATAAAGACAATAAAGTGGATTTCTCAGTGCATACAATGTACTAACATTAAAGTAGTATACATTTCAATATTCCAGTAAAGTGCAGAGAGCAAACGTGATGGAAACATTTTAAGTTAACTTCCCACATGATTCTGTGTGGTTTGAAAGTTGTTTCCTGCCTTTACACATCAAGACAAAAAAGTTGTTATCACAGTGCATACAATGCTTTGACAATACTAATAGTATACATTTCAATTTTACACCAAAGCACTTACAGCAAATCTAATGGAAACACCTTAGGTTAACTTCCCACATGATTATGAGTAGCTTCATAGTTGTTTCGTGCCTCTACGCATAAAGACAAAAAAGTTGATATCTCAGTGCTTACAATACTTTCACATAAAAGTAGTATACATATCAATTCTACTCAAAAGTCCTGACTGCAAACCTAATGAAAACACCTTTGGTTAACTTCCCACATGATTCTGTGTGGTTTGTAAGTTGTTTCCTACCTTTACACATTAAGACAAAGCAATTGTTATCACAGTGCATACAATGCTTTGACAATACGAATAGTATATATTTCAATTTTATACCACAGCACTTACTGCAAACCAAATGGAAACACCTTAGGTTAACTTCCCACATGATTATGAGTAGCTTCATACTTGTTTCGTGCCTATACGCATAAAGACAAAAAAGTTGTTATCGTAGGGCATACAATATTCTGACATTAAAGTGCTATACATGTCAATTTTCAACCAAGTGCAGAGTGCAAACCTGATGGAAACATTTTAAGTTAACTTCCCACATGATTCTGTGTGGTTTGCAAGTTGTTTCCTGCCTTTACACATCAGGACAAAAAAGTTGTTATCACAGTGCATACAATGCTTTGACAATACGAATAGTATACATTTCAATTTACACCAAAGCACTTACTGCAAACCTAATGGAAACACCTTAAGTTAACTTCCCACATGATTATGAATAGTTTCAAAGTTGTTTCGTGCCTCTACACATAAAGACAAAAAAGTTGTTATCTTAGTCCTTACAATGCTTTCACAGAAAAGTAGTATACATTTCAATTCTACTCAAAAGTCCTGACGGCAAACCTAATAAAAACACCTTTGGTTAACTTCCCACATGATTATGAGTAGCTTGAAAGTTGTTTCATGCCTCTACGCATCAAGACAAACAAGTTATTATCACAGTGCATACAATGCTTTGACAATACTAATAGTATACATTTCAATTTTACACCAAAGCACTTACTGTAAACCTAATGGAAACACCTTAGGTTAACTTCCCACATGATTATGAGTAGCTTCATAGTTGTTTCGTGCCTATACCCATCAAGACAAAAAAGTTGTTATCTTAGGGCATACAATGCTCTGACATTAAAGTGCTATACATGTCAATTTTCAAGCAAAGTGCAGAGTGCAAACCTGTTGGAAACATTTTAAGTTAGCTTCCCACATGATTCTGTGTGGTTTGTAAGTTGTTTCCTGCCTTTACACATCAAGACAAATAAGTTGTTATCACAGTGCATACAATGCTTTGACAATACTGATAGCATACATTTCAATTTTACACCAAAGCACTTACTGCAAACCTAATGGAAACACCTTAGGTTAACTTCCCACATGATTCTTAGATGCCTGAAAGTTGTTTCATGGGTCTGCACATAAAGACAAAAAAGTGGATTTCTCAGTGCATACAATGTACTAACATTAAAGTAGTATACATTTCAATATTCCTGTAAAGTGCAGAGTGCTAACCTGATGGAA
The DNA here is from genome assembly GCF_030028105.1 of Mobula birostris. Classification (NCBI taxonomy): domain Eukaryota; kingdom Metazoa; phylum Chordata; class Chondrichthyes; order Myliobatiformes; family Myliobatidae; genus Mobula; species Mobula birostris. The sequence goes on from NW_027275437.1 coordinate 46,756, forward strand.
ACATTTTAAGTTAACTTCCCACATGATTCTGTGTGGTTTGAAAGTTGTTTCCTGCCTTTACACATCAAGACAAAAAAGTTGTTATGACAGTGCATACAATGCTTTGACAATACTAATAGTATACATTTCAATTTTACACCAAAGCACTTACTGCAAACCTAATGGAAACACCTTAGGTTAACTTCCCACATGATTATGAGAAGTTTCAAACTTGTTTCGTGCCTCTACACATAAAGACAAAAAAGTTGTTATCTCAGTGCTTACAATGCTTTCACATAAAAGTAGTATACATTTCAATTGCACTCAAAAGTCCTGACTGCAAACCTAATGAAAACACCTTTGGTTAACTTCCCACATGATTATGAGTAGCTTGAAAGTTGTTTCATGCCTCTACGCATCAAGACAAACAAGTTATTATCACAGTGCATACAATGCTTTGACAATACTGATAGCATACATTTCAATTTTACACCAAAGCACTTACTGCAAACCTGATGGAAACACCTTAGGTTAACTTCCCACATGATTCTTAGATGCCTGAAAGTTGTTTCATGGGTCTGCACATAAAGACAAAAAAGTGGATTTCTCAGTGCATACAATGTACTAACATTAAAGTAGTATACATTTCAATATTCCAGTAAAGTGCAGAGTGCAAACCTGATGGAAACATTGTAAGTTAACTTCCCACATGATTCTGTGTAGCTTCAAAGTTGCCTCATGCCTCTACACATCAAGACAAAAAAGTTGTTATCTTAGGGCATACAATGTTCTGAAATTAAAGTGCTATACATGTCAATTTTCAACCAAAGTGCAGAGTGCAAACCTGATGGAAACATTTTAAGTTAACTTCCCACATGATTATGAGTAGCTTCAAAGTTGCCTCATGCCTCTACACATCAAGACAAAAAAGTTGTTATCTTAGGGTATACAATGTTCTGACATATAAATTTTCAACCAAAGTGCAGAGTGCAAACCTGATGGAAACATTTTAAGATAACTTCCCACATGATTCTGTGTGGTTTGTAAGTTGTTTCCTGCCTTTACACATCAAGACAAACAAGTTGTTATCTCAGTGCTTACAATGATTTCACATAAAAGTAGAATACATTTCAATTGTACTCAAAAGTCCTGACTGCAAACCTAATGAAAACACCTTTGGTTAACTTCCCACAAGAGTCTCTGTGGTTTGTCAGTTGTTTCCTGCCTTTACACATCAAGACAAAAAAGTTGTTATCACAGTGCATACAATGCTTTGACAATACTGATAGCATACATTTCAATTTTACACCAAAACACTTACTGCAAACCTAATGGAAACACCTTAGGTTAACTTCCCACATGATTATGAGTAGCTTCAAAGTTGTTTCGTGCCTCTACACATAAAGACAAAAAAGTTGATATCTCAGTGCTTACAATGCTTTCACATAAAAGTATTATACATTTCAATTGTACACAAAAGTCCTGACTGCAAACCTAATGAAAACACCGTTGCTTAACTTCGCAAATGATTCTGTGTGGTTTGTAAGTTGTTTCCTGCCTTTAAGCATCAAGACAAAAAAGTGGTTATCACAGTGCATACAATGCTTTGACAATGCTAATAGTATTCATTTCAAATTTACACCAAACCACTTACTGCAAACCTAATGGAAACACCTTAGGTTAACTTCCCACATGATTATGAGTAGTTTCAAAGTTGTTTCGTGCCTCTACACATAAAGACAAAAAAGTTATTATCTCAGTGCTTACAATGCTTTCACATAAAAGTAGTATACATGTCAATTGTACTCAAAAGTCCTGACTGCAAACCTAATGAAAACACCTTTGGTTAACTTCACCACATGATTCTGTGTGGTTTGTAAGTTGTTTCCTGCCTTTACACATCAAGACAAAAGAGTTGTTATCACAGTGCATACAATGCTTTGACAATACTGATAGCATACATTTCAATTTTACACCAAAGTACTTACTGCAAACCTGATGAAAACACCTTAGGTTAACTTCCCACATGATTCTTAGATGCCTGAAAGTTGTTTCATGGGTCTGCACATAAAGACAAAAAAGTGGATTTCTCAGTGCATACAATGTACTAACATTAAAGTAGTATACATTTCAATATTCCAGTAAAGTGCAGAGTGCAAACCTGATGGAAACATTTTAAGTTAACTTCCCACATGATTCTGTGTGGTTTGAAAGTTGTTTCCTGCCTTTACACATCAAGACAAAAAAGTTGTTATGACAGTGCATACAATGCTTTGACAATACTAATAGTATATATTTCAATTTTATACCACAGCACTTACTGCAAACCAAATGGAAACACCTTAGGTTAACTTCCCACATGATTATGAGTAGCTTCATACTTGTTTCGTGCCTATAGGCATAAAGACAAAAAAGTTGTTATCGTAGGGCATACAATATTCTGACATTAAAGTGCTATACATGTCAATTTTCAACCAAGTGCAGAGTGCAAACCTGTTGGAAACATTTTAAGTTAGCTTCCCACATGATTCTGTGTGGTTTGTAAGTTGTTTCCTGCCTTTACACATCAAGACAAATAAGTTGTTATCACAGTGCATACAATGCTTTGACAATACTTATAGTATACATTTCAATTTTACACCAAAGCACTTACTGCAAACCTAATGGAAGCACATTAGGTTAACTTCCCACATGATTATGAATAGTTTCAAAGTTGTTTCGTGCCTCTACACATAAAGACAAAAAAGTTGTTATCTCAGTGCTTACAATGCTTTCACAGAAAAGTAGTATACATTTCAATTGTGCTCAAAAGTCCTGACTGCAAACCAAATGAAAACACCTTTGGTTAACTTCCCACATGATTATGAGTAGCTTGAAAGTTGTTTCATGCCTCTACGCATCAAGACAAATAAGTTATTATCACAGTGCATACAATGCTTTGACAATACTGATAGCATACATTTCAATTTTACACCAAAGCACTTACTGCAAACCTAATGGAAACACCTTAGGTTAACTTCCCACATGATTATGAGTAGTTTCAAAGTTGTTTTGTGCATCTACACATAAAGACAAAAAAGTTGATATCTCAGTGCTTACAATGCTTTCACATAAAAGTAGTATACATTTCACTTGTACTCAAAAGTCCTGACTGCAAACCTAATGAAAACACCTTTGGTTAACTTCCCACATGATTATGAGTAGCTTGAAAGTTGCCTCATGCCTCTACACATCAAGACAAAAAAGTTGTTATCTTAGGGCATATAATGTTCTGACGTTAAAGTGCTATACATGTCAATTTTCAACCAAAGTGCAGAGTGCAAACCTGATGGAAACATTTTAAGTTAACTTCCCACATGATTCTGTGTGGTTTGTAAGTTGTTTCCTGCCTTTACACATCAAGACAAAAAAGTTGTTATCTCAGTGCTTACAATGCTTTCACATAAAAGTAGTATACATTTCAATTGCACTCAAAAGTCCTGACTGCAAACCTAATGAAAACACCTTTGGTTAACTTCCCACATGATTATGAGTAGCTTGAAAGTTGTTTCATGCCTCTACGCATCAAGACAAACAATTTATTATCACAGTGCATGCAATGCTTTGACAATACTGATAGCATACATTTCAATTTTATACCAAATCTCTTACTGCAAACCTAATGGAAACACCTCAGGTTAACTTCCCACATGATTCTTAGATGCCTGAATGTTGTTTCATTGGTCTGCACATAAAGACAAAAAAGTGGATTTCTCAGTGCATACAAGGTACTGACATTAAAGTAGTATACATTTCAATATTCCAGTAAAGTGCAGAGTGCAAACCTGATGGAAACATTTTAAGTTAACTTCCCACATGATTCTGTGTGGTTTGTAAGTTGTTTCCTGCCTTTACACATCAAGACAAAAAAGTTGTTATCACAGTGCATACAATGCTTTGACAATACTAATAGTATACATTTCAATTTTACACCAAAGCACTTACTGCAAACCTAATGGAAACACCTTAGGTTAACTTCCCACATGATTATGAGTAGCTTCATAGTTGTTTCGTGCCTCTACGCATAAAGACAAAAAAGTTCATATCTCAGTGCTTACAATGCTTTCACATAAAAGTAGTATACATTTCAACTGTACTCAAAAGTTCTGACTGCAAACCTAATGAAAACACCTTTGGTTAACTTCCCACATGATTCCGTGTGGTTTGTAAGTTGTTTCCTGCCTTTACACATCAAGACAAAAAAGTTGTTATCACAGTGCATACAATGCTTTGACAAAGCTAATAGTATATATTTCAATTTTACACCAAAGCACTTACTGCAAACCAAATGGAAACACCTTGGGTTAACTTCCCACATGATTATGAGTAGTTTCAAAGTTGTTTCGTGCCTCTACACATAAAGACAAAAAAGTTGTTATCTCAGTGCTTACAATGCTTTCACATAAAAGTAGTATACATTTCAATTCTAGTCAATAGTCCTGACTGCAAACCTAATGAAAACACCTTTGGTTAACTTCCTACATGATTCTGTGTGGTTTGTAAGTTGTTTCCTGCCTTTACACATCAAGACAAAAATGTTCTTATCTTAGGGCATACAATGTTCTGACATTAAAGTGCTATACATGTTAATTTTCAACCAAAGTGCAGAGTGCAAACCTGATGGAAACATTTTAAGTTAACTTCCCACATGATTCTGTGTGGTTTGTAAGTTGTTTCCTGCCTTTACACATCAAGACAAAAAAGTTGTTATCTCAGTGCTTGCAATGATTTCACATAAAAGTAGTATACATTTCAATTCTACTCAAAAGTCCTGACTGCAAACCTAATGAAAACACCTTTGGTTAACTTCCCGCATGATTCTGTGTGGTTTGAAAGTTGTTTCCTGCCTTTACACATCACGACAAAAAAGTTGTTATCACAGTGCATACAATGCTTTGACAATACTAATAGTATACATTTCAATTTTACACGAAAGTACTTACTGCAAACCTAATGGAAACACCTTAGGTTAACTTTCCACATGATTATGAGTAGCTTGAAAGTTGCCTCATGCCTCTACACATCAAGACAAAAAAGTTGTTATCTTAGGGCATACAATGTTCTGACATTAAGGTGCTATACATGTCAATTTTCAACCAAAGTGCAGAGTGCAAACCTGATGGAAACATTTTAAGTTAACTTCCCACATGATTCTGTGTGGTTTGTAAGTTGTTTCCTGCCTTTACACATCAAGACAAAAAAGCTGTTTTCACAGTGCATACAATGCTTTGACAGTACTAATAGTATACATTTCAATTTTACACCAAAGCACATACTGCATACCTAATGGAAACACCTTAGGTTAACTTCCCACGTGATTATGAGTACTTTCAAAGTTGTTTCGTGCCTCTACACATAAAGACAAAAAAGTTGTGATCTCAGTGCTGACAATGGTTTCACATAAAAGTAGTATACATTTCAATTGTACTCAAAAGTCCTGACTGCAAACCTAATGAAAACACCTTTGGTTAACTTCCCACATGATTATGAGTAGCTTGAAAGTTGTTTCATGCCTCTACGCATCAAGACAAACAAGTTATTATCACAGTGCATGCAATGCTTTGACAATACTGATAGCATACATTTCAATTTTACACCAAATCTCTTACTGCAAACCTAATGGAAACACCTAAGGTTAACTTCCCACATGATTCTTAGATGCCTGAATGTTGTTTCATTGGTCTGCACATAAAGACAAAAAAGTGGATTTCTCAGTGCATACAAGGTACTGACATTAAAGTAGTATACATTTCAATATTCCAGTAAAGTGCAGAGTGCAAACCTGATGGAAACATTTTAAGTTAACTTCCCACATGATTCTGTGTGGTTTGAAAGTTGTTTCCTGCCTTTACACATCAAGACAAAAAAGTTGTTATCACAGTGCATACAATGCTTTGACAATACTAATAGTATACATTTCAATTTTACACCAAAGCACTTACAGCAAACCTAATGGAAACACCTTAGGTTAACTTCCCACATGATTATGAGTAGCTTCATAGTTGTTTCGTGCCTCTACGCATAAAGACAAAAAAGTTGATATCTCAGTGCTTACAATACTTTCACATAAAAGTAGTATACATTTCAATTGTACTCAAAAGTCCTGACTGCAAACCTAATGAAAACACCTTTGGTTAACTTCACCACATGATTCTGTGTGGTTTGTAAGTTGTTTCCTGCCTTTACACATCAAGACAAAAAAGTTGTTATCACAGTGCATACAATGCTTTGACAATACTGATAGCATACATTTCAATTTTACACCAAAGTACTTACTGCAAACCTGATGAAAACACCTTAGGTTAACTTCCCACATGATTCTTAGATGCCTGAAAGTTGTTTCATGGGTCTGCACATAAAGACAAAAAAGTGGATTTCTCAGTGCATACAATGTACTAACATTAAAGTAGTATACATTTCAATATTCCAGTAAAGTGCAGAGTGCAAACCTGATGGAAACATTTTAAGTTAACTTCCCACATGATTCTGTGTGGTTTGAAAGTTGTTTCCTGCCTTTACACATCAAGACAAAAAAGTTGTTATGACAGTGCATACAATGCTTTGACAATACTAATAGTATATATTTCAATTTTATACCACAGCACTTACTGCAAACCAAATGGAAACACCTTAGGTTAACTTCCCACATGATTATGAGTAGCTTCATACTTGTTTCGTGCCTATAGGCATAAAGACAAAAAAGTTGTTATCGTAGTGCATACAATATTCTGACATTAAAGTGCTATACATGTCAATTTTCAACCAAGTGCAGAGTGCAAACCTGTTGGAAACATTTTAAGTTAGCTTCCCACATGATTCTGTGTGGTTTGTAAGTTGTTTCCTGCCTTTACACATCAAGACAAATAAGTTGTTATCACAGTGCATACAATGCTTTGACAATACTTATAGTATACATTTCAATTTTACACCAAAGCACTTACTGCAAACCTAATGGAAGCACATTAGGTTAACTTCCCACATGATTATGAATATTTTCAAAGTTGTTTCGTGCCTCTACACATAAAGACAAAAAAGTTGTTATCTCAGTGCTTACAATGCTTTCACATAAAAGTAGTATACATTTCAATTGTACTCAAAAGTCCTGACTGCAAACCTAATGAAAACACCTTTGGTTAACTTCCCACATGATTATGAGTAGCTTGAAAGTTGTTTCATGCCTCTACGCATCAAGACAAACAAGTTATTATCACAGTGCATACAATGCTTTGACAATACTGATAGCATACATTTCAATTTTACACCAAAGCACTTACTGCAAACCTGATGGAAACACCTTAGGTTAACTTCCCACATGATTCTTAGATGCCTGAAAGTTGTTTCATGGGTCTGCACATAAAGACAAAAAAGTGGATTTCTCAGTGCATACAATGTACTAACATTAAAGTAGTATACATTTCAATATTCCAGTAAAGTGCAGAGTGCAAACCTGATGGAAACATTGTAAGTTAACTTCCCACATGATTCTGTGTAGCTTCAAAGTTGCCTCATGCCTCTACACATCAAGACAAAAAAGTTGTTATCTTAGGGCATACAATGTTCTGAAATTAAAGTGCTATACATGTCAATTTTCAACCAAAGTGCAGAGTGCAAACCTGATGGAAACATTTTAAGTTAACTTCCCACATGATTATGAGTAGCTTCAAAGTTGCCTCATGCCTCTACACATCAAGACAAAAAAGTTGTTATCTTAGGGTATACAATGTTCTGACATATAAATTTTCAACCAAAGTGCAGAGTGCAAACCTGATGGAAACATTTTAAGATAACTTCCCACATGATTCTGTGTGGTTTGTAAGTTGTTTCCTGCCTTTACACATCAAGACAAACAAGTTGTTATCTCAGTGCTTACAATGATTTCACATAAAAGTAGAATACATTTCAATTGTACTCAAAAGTCCTGACTGCAAACCTAATGAAAACACCTTTGGTTAACTTCCCACAAGAGTCTCTGTGGTTTGTCAGTTGTTTCCTGCCTTTACACATCAAGACAAAAAAGTTGTTATCACAGTGCATACAATGCTTTGACAATACTGATAGCATACATTTCAATTTTACACCAAAACACTTACTGCAAACCTAATGGAAACACCTTAGGTTAACTTCCCACATGATTATGAGTAGCTTCAAAGTTGTTTCGTGCCTCTACACATAAAGACAAAAAAGTTGATATCTCAGTGCTTACAATGCTTTCACATAAAAGTATTATACATTTCAATTGTACACAAAAGTCCTGACTGCAAACCTAATGAAAACACCGTTGCTTAACTTCGCAAATGATTCTGTGTGGTTTGTAAGTTGTTTCCTGCCTTTAAGCATCAAGACAAAAAAGTGGTTATCACAGTGCATACAATGCTTTGACAATGCTAATAGTATTCATTTCAAATTTACACCAAAGCACTTACTGCAAACCTAATGGAAACACCTTAGGTTAACTTCCCACATGATTATGAGTAGTTTCAAAGTTGTTTCGTGCCTCTACACATAAAGACAAAAAAGTTATTATCTCAGTGCTTACAATGCTTTCACATAAAAGTAGTATACATGTCAATTGTACTCAAAAGTCCTGACTGCAAACCTAATGAAAACACCTTTGGTTAACTTCACCACATGATTCTGTGTGGTTTGTAAGTTGTTTCCTGCCTTTACACATCAAGACAAAAAAGTTGTTATCACAGTGCATACAATGCTTTGACAATACTGATAGCATACATTTCAATTTTACACCAAAGTACTTACTGCAAACCTGATGAAAACACCTTAGGTTAACTTCCCACATGATTCTTAGATGCCTGAAAGTTGTTTCATGGGTCTGCACATAAAGACAAAAAAGTGGATTTCTCAGTGCATACAATGTACTAACATTAAAGTAGTATACATTTCAATATTCCAGTAAAGTGCAGAGTGCAAACCTGATGGAAACATTTTAAGTTAACTTCCCACATGATTCTGTGTGGTTTGAAAGTTGTTTCCTGCCTTTACACATCAAGACAAAAAAGTTGTTATGACAGTGCATACAATGCTTTGACAATACTAATAGTATATATTTCAATTTTATACCACAGCACTTACTGCAAACCAAATGGAAACACCTTAGGTTAACTTCCCACATGATTATGAGTAGCTTCATACTTGTTTCGTGCCTATAGGCATAAAGACAAAAAAGTTGTTATCGTAGGGCATACAATATTCTGACATTAAAGTGCTATACATGTCAATTTTCAACCAAGTGCAGAGTGCAAACCTGTTGGAAACATTTTAAGTTAGCTTCCCACATGATTCTGTGTGGTTTGTAAGTTGTTTCCTGCCTTTACACATCAAGACAAATAAGTTGTTATCACAGTGCATACAATGCTTTGACAATACTTATAGTATACATTTCAATTTTACACCAAAGCACTTACTGCAAACCTAATGGAAGCACATTAGGTTAACTTCCCACATGATTATGAATAGTTTCAAAGTTGTTTCGTGCCTCTACACATAAAGACAAAAAAGTTGTTATCTCAGTGCTTACAATGCTTTCACAGAAAAGTAGTATACATTTCAATTGTGCTCAAAAGTCCTGACTGCAAACCAAATGAAAACACCTTTGGTTAACTTCCCACATGATTATGAGTAGCTTGAAAGTTGTTTCATGCCTCTACGCATCAAGACAAATAAGTTATTATCACAGTGCATACAATGCTTTGACAATACTGATAGCATACATTTCAATTTTACACCAAAGCACTTACTGCAAACCTAATGGAAACACCTTAGGTTAACTTCCCACATGATTATGAGTAGTTTCAAAGTTGTTTTGTGCATCTACACATAAAGACAAAAAAGTTGATATCTCAGTGCTTACAATGCTTTCACATAAAAGTAGTATACATTTCACTTGTACTCAAAAGTCCTGACTGCAAACCTAATGAAAACACCTTTGGTTAACTTCCCACATGATTATGAGTAGCTTGAAAGTTGCCTCATGCCTCTACACATCAAGACAAAAAAGTTGTTATCTTAGGGCATATAATGTTCTGACGTTAAAGTGCTATACATGTCAATTTTCAACCAAAGTGCAGAGTGCAAACCTGATGGAAACATTTTAAGTTAACTTCCCACATGATTCTGTGTGGTTTGTAAGTTGTTTCCTGCCTTTACACATCAAGACAAAAAAGTTGTTATCTCAGTGCTTACAATGCTTTCACATAAAAGTAGTATACATTTCAATTGCACTCAAAAGTCCTGACTGCAAACCTAATGAAAACACCTTTGGTTAACTTCCCACATGATTATGAGTAGCTTGAAAGTTGTTTCATGCCTCTACGCATCAAGACAAACAATTTATTATCACAGTGCATGCAATGCTTTGACAATACTGATAGCATACATTTCAATTTTATACCAAATCTCTTACTGCAAACCTAATGGAAACACCTCAGGTTAACTTCCCACATGATTCTTAGATGCCTGAATGTTGTTTCATTGGTCTGCACATAAAGACAAAAAAGTGGATTTCTCAGTGCATACAAGGTACTGACATTAAAGTAGTATACATTTCAATATTCCAGTAAAGTGCAGAGTGCAAACCTGATGGAAACATTTTAAGTTAACTTCCCACATGATTCTGTGTGGTTTGTAAGTTGTTTCCTGCCTTTACACATCAAGACAAAAAAGTTGTTATCACAGTGCATACAATGCTTTGACAATACTAATAGTATACATTTCAATTTTACACCAAAGCACTTACTGCAAACCTAATGGAAACACCTTAGGTTAACTTCCCACATGATTATGAGTAGCTTCATAGTTGTTTCGTGCCTCTACGCATAAAGACAAAAAAGTTCATATCTCAGTGCTTACAATGCTTTCACATAAAAGTAGTATACATTTCAACTGTACTCAAAAGTCCTGACTGCAAACCTAATGAAAACACCTTTGGTTAACTTCCCACATGATTCCGTGTGGTTTGTAAGTTGTTTCCTGCCTTTACACATCAAGACAAAAAAGTTGTTATCACAGTGCATACAATGCTTTGACAATACTAATAGTATATATTTCAATTTTACACCAAAGCACTTACTGCAAACCAAATGGAAACACCTTGGGTTAACTTCCCACATGATTATGAGTAGTTTCAAAGTTGTTTCGTGCCTCTACACATAAAGACAAAAAAGTTGTTATCTCAGTGCTTACAATGCTTTCACATAAAAGTAGTATACATTTCAATTCTAGTCAATAGTCCTGACTGCAAACCTAATGAAAACACCTTTGGTTAACTTCCTACATGATTCTGTGTGGTTTGTAAGTTGTTTCCTGCCTTTACACATCAAGACAAAAATGTTCTTATCTTAGGGCATACAATGTTCTGACATTAAAGTGCTATACATGTTAATTTTCAACCAAAGTGCAGAGTGCAAACCTGATGGAAACATTTTAAGTTAACTTCCCACATGATTCTGTGTGGTTTGTAAGTTGTTTCCTGCCTTTACACATCAAGACAAAAAAGTTGTTATCTCAGTGCTTGCAATGATTTCACATAAAAGTAGTATACATTTCAATTCTACTCAAAAGTCCTGACTGCAAACCTAATGAAAACACCTTTGGTTAACTTCCCGCATGATTCTGTGTGGTTTGAAAGTTGTTTCCTGCCTTTACACATCACGACAAAAAAGTTGTTATCACAGTGCATACAATGCTTTGACAATACTAATAGTATACATTTCAATTTTACACGAAAGTACTTACTGCAAACCTAATGGAAACACCTTAGCTTAACTTTCCACATGATTATGAGTAGCTTGAAAGTTGCCTCATGCCTCTACACATCAAGACAAAAAAGTTGTTATCTTAGGGCATACAATGTTCTGACATTAAGGTGCTATACATGTCAATTTTCAACCAAAGTGCAGAGTGCAAACCTGATGGAAACATTTTAAGTAACTTCCCACATGATTCTGTGTGGTTTGTAAGTTGTTTCCTGCCTTTACACATCAAGACAAAAAAGCTGTTTTCACAGTGCATACAATGCTTTGACAGTACTAATAGTATACATTTCAATTTTACACCAAAGCACATACTGCATACCTAATGGAAACACCTTAGGTTAACTTCCCACATGATTATGAGTAGCTTCATAGTTGTTTCGTGCCTCTACGCA
>NW_027275438.1:0-58934 GCF_030028105.1 Mobula birostris
TACAGGAGATTCAGTGCATGAGTTTCAGGGCATGAGTTTCAGGGCAGGAGTTGAGGGCATGTGATTCAGGGCATGAGTTTCAGTGCATGAGTTTCAGGGCAGGAGTATCTGGGTATGTGATTTAGGGCATGAGTTTCAGGGCATGAGATTCAGGGCTTGAGTTTCAGGGCATGAGGTTCAGGCATGAGTTTCAGGTCATGAGATTCAGGGCATGAGTTTCAGTCCAGGAACTTGAGGGCATGAGATTCAGTGCATGAGTTTCAGAGCATGAGATTCAGGGCATGAAATTCAGGGCATGATTTTCAGGGCAGGAGATTCAGGGCAGGTGTTTCAGTGCAGGACTTTCAGGGCATGAGATTCAGGGCTTGAGTTTAAGGGCATGAGTTTCAGGGCATAAGTTTCAGGACATGAGTTTCAGGGAATGAGACTCAGGACATGAGTTTCAGGGCATGAGTTTCAGTGCAGGAACTTGAGGGCATGAGATTCAGGGCATGAGTTTCAGGACAGGAGATTCAGGGCATGAGTTTCAGGGCATGAGTTTCAGGGCATGAGTTTCAGGGCAGAAGTTTCAGGGCATGTAATTCAGGGCGTGAGTTTCAGGATATGAGATTCATGGCAAGAGTTTCAGTACAGGAGTTTGAGGGCAGGAGTTTCAAGGCATGAGATTCAGGGCATGAGTTTCAGTGCATGAGTTTGAGGGCAGGAGTTTCAGGGCATGAGATTCAGGGCATGAGTTTCAGGGCATGAGATTCAGGGCAGGTATTTCAGGGCATGTAATTCAGGGCATGAGTTTCTGGGCAGATGATTCAGGGCAGGAGTTTTAGGGCATGTGATTCAGGGCATGAGTTTCAGTGCATGAGTTTCAGTGCAGGAGTTTCAGGGTATGTGATTTAGGGCATGAGTTTCAGGGCATGAGGTTCAGGGCATGAGTTTCAGGGCATGAGATTCAGGGCATGAGTTTCAGTGCAGGAACTTGAGGGCATGAGATTCAGTGCACGAGTTTCAGAGCATGAGATTCAGGGCATGAGATTCAGGGCATGATTTTCAGGGCAGGAGATTCAGGGCAGGTGTTTCAGGGCATGAGATTCAGGGCTTGAGTTTCAGGGCATGATGTTCAGGGCATGAGTTTCAGGTCATGAGATTCAGGGCATGAGTTTCAGTCCAGGAACTTGAGGGCATGAGATTCAGGGCATGAGATTCAGGGCATGAGTTTAAGGGCATGAGTTTCAGGGCATAAGTTTCAGGACATGAGTTTCAGGGAATGAGATTCAGGACATGAGTTTCAGGGCATGAGTTTCAGTGCAGGAGATTCAGGCCATGAGTTTCAGGGCATGAGTTTCAGGGCAGGAGTTTCAGGGCATGTGATACAGGGCGTGAGTTTCAGGATATGAGATTCATGGCATGAGATTCAGGGCATGAGTTTCAGGGTAGGTGATTCAGGGCAGGAGTTTCAGGACATGAGATTCAGGGCATGAGGTTCAGTGCAGGAACTTGAGGTCATGAGATTCTGTGCACGACTTTCAGAGCGTGAGATTCAGGGCATGAGATTCAGGGCATGAGTTTTAGGACAGGAGATTCAGGGCATGAGTTTCAGGGCATGAGTTTCAGGTCAGGAGTTTTAGGGCATGAGTTTCAGGGAATGAGATTCAGGGCTTGAGTTTCAGGGCATGAGGTTCAGGGCATGAGTTTCTGGTCGTGAGATTCAGGGCATGAGTTTCAGTCCAGGAACTTGAGGGCATGAGATTCAGTGCATGAGTTTCAGAGCATGAGATTCAGGGCATGATTTTCAGGGCAGGAGATTCAGGGCAGGTGTTTCAGTGCAGGAGTTTCAGGGCATGAGATTCAGGGCATGAGATTCAGGGCATGAGTTTCAGGACAGGAGATTCAGGGCATGAGTTTCAGGGCATGAGTTTCAGGTCAGGAGTTTCAGGGCATGTGATTCAGGGCGTGAGTTTCAGGATATGAGATTCATGGCATGAGTTTCAGTGCAGGAGTTTCAGGGCATGAGATTCAGGGCATGAGTTTTAGGACAGGAGATTCAGGGCATGAGTTTCAGGGCAGGAGTTTCAGGGCAGGAGTTGTAGGGCATGAGTTTCAGTGCATGAGTTTCAGGGCAGGAGTTTCAGGGTATGTGATTTAGGGCATGAGTTTCAGGGCATGAGATTCAGGGCTTGAGTTTCAGGGCATGAGGCTCAGGGCATGAGTTTCAGGTCATGAGATTCAGGGCATGAGTTTCAGTCCAGGAACTTGAGGGCATGAGATTCAGTGCATGAGTTTCAGAGCATGAGATTCAGGGCATGAGATTCAGTGCATGATTTTCAGGGCAGGAGATTCAGAGCAGGTGTTTCAGTGCAGGAGTTTCAGGGCATGAGATTCAGGGCATGAGATTCAGGGCATGAGTTTCAGGGCATGAGTTTCAGGGCAGGAGTTTCAGAGCATGTGATTCAGGGCGTGAGTTTCAGGATATGAGATTCAGAGCATGTGATTCAGGGCGTGAGTTTCAGGATATGAGATTCATGGCATGAGTTTCAGTGCAGGAGTTTCAGGGCATGAGATTCAGGGCATGAGTTTCAGTGCATGAGTTTGAGGGCAGGAGTTTCAAGGCATGAGATTCAGGGCATGAGTTTCAGTGCATGAGTTTGAGGGAAGGAGTTTCAGGGCATGAGATTCAGGGCATGAGTTTCAGGGCATGAGATCAGGGCAGGTATTTCAGGGCATGTAATTCAGGGCATGAGATTCTGGGCATATGATTCAGGGCAGGAGTTTTAGGGCATGTGATTCAGGGCATGAGTTTCAGTGCATGAGTTTCAGGGCAGGAGTTTCAGGGTATGTGATTTAGGGCATGAGTTTCAGGGCATGAGATTCTGGGCTTGAGTTTCAGGGCATGAGGTTCAGGGCATGAGTTTCAGGGCATGAGATTCAGGGCATGAGTTTCAGTGCAGGAACTTGAGGGCATGAGATTCAGTGCACGAGTTTCAGAGCATGAGATTCAGGGCATGAGATTCAGGGCATGATTTTCAGGGCAGGAGATTCAGGGCAGGTGTTTCAGTGCAGGAGTTTCAGGGCATGAGATTCAGGGCATGAGATTCAGGGCATGAGATTCAGGGCATGATTTTCAGGGCAGGAGATTCAGGGCAGGTGTTTCAGTGCAGGAGTTTCAGGGCATGAGATTCAGGGCATGAGATTCAGGGCATGAGTTTCAGGACAGGAGATTCAGGGCATGAGTTTCAGGACATGAGTTTCAGGGCATGAGTTTCAGGGCAGGAGTTTCAGGGCATGTGATTCAGGGCGTGAGTTTCAGGATATGAGATTCATGGCATGAGTTTCAGTGCAGGAGTTTCAGGGCATGAGATTCAGAGCATGAGTTTCAGGGTAGGTGATTCAGGGCAGGAGTTTCAGGACATGAGATTCAGGGCATGAGTTTCAGTGCAGGAACTTGAGGTCATGAGATTCAGTGCACGAGTTTCAGAGCATGAGATTCAGGGCATGAGATTCAGGGCATGAGTTTCAGGGCAGGAGATTCAGGGCAGGTGTTTCACTGCAAGAGTTTCAGGGCATGAGATTCAGGGCATGAGATTCAGGGCATGAGATTTAGTACAGGAGATTCAGTGCATGAGTTTCAGGGCATGAGTTTCAGGGCAGGAGTTGAGGGCATGTGATTCAGGGCATGAGTTTCAGTGCATGAGTTTCAGGGCAGGAGTATCTGGGTATGTGATTTAGGGCATGAGTTTCAGGGCATGAGATTCAGGGCTTGAGTTTCAGGGCATGAGGTTCAGGGCATGAGTTTCAGGTCATGAGATTCAGGGCATGAGTTTCAGTCCAGGAACTTGAGGGCATGAGATTCAGTGCATGAGTTTCAGAGCATGAGATTCAGGGCATGAACTTCAGGGCATGATTTTCAGGGCAGGAGATTCAGGGCAGGTGTTTCAGTGCAGGACTTTCAGGGCATGAGATTCAGGGCTTGAGTTTAAGGGCATGAGTTTCAGGGTATAAGTTTCAGGACATGAGTTTCAGGGAATGAGACTCAGGACATGAGTTTCAGGGCATGAGTTTCAGTGCAGGAACTTGAGGGCATGAGATTCAGGGCATGAGTTTCAGGACAGGAGATTCAGGGCATGAGTTTCAGGGCATGAGTTTCAGGGCATGAGTTTCATGGCAGAAGTTTCAGGGCATGTAATTCAGGGCGTGAGTTTCAGGATATGAGATTCATGGCAAGAGTTTCAGTACAGGAGTTTGAGGGCAGGAGTTTCAAGGCATGAGATTCAGGGCATGAGTTTCAGTGCATGAGTTTGAGGGCAGGAGTTTCAGGGCATGAGATTCAGGGCATGAGTTTCAGGGCATGAGATTCAGGGCAGGTATTTCAGGGCATGTAATTCAGGGCATGAGTTTCTGGGCAGATGATTCAGGGCAGGAGTTTTAGGGCATGTGATTCAGGGCATGAGTTTCAGTGCATGAGTTTCAGGGCAGGAGTTTCAGGGTATGTGATTTAGGGCATGAGTTTCAGGGCATGAGGTTCAGGGCATGAGTTTCAGGGCATGAGATTCAGGGCATGAGTTTCAGTGCAGGAACTTGAGGGCATGAGATTCAGTGCACGAGTTTCAGAGCATGAGTTTCAGGGCATGAGATTCAGGGCATGATTTTCAGGGCAGGAGATTCAGGGCAGGTGTTTCAGGGCATGAGATTCAGGGCTTGAGTTTCAGGGCATGAGGTTCAGGGCATGAGTTTCAGGTCATGAGATTCAGGGCATGAGTTTCAGTCCAGGAACTTGAGGGCATGAGATTCAGGGCATGAGATTCAGGGCATGAGTTTAAGGACATGAGTTTCAGGGCATAAGTTTCAGGACATGAGTTTCAGGGAATGAGATTCAGGACATGAGTTTCAGGGCATGAGTTTCAGTGCAGGAACTTGAGGGCATGAGATTCAGGGCATGAGTTTCAGGACAGGAGATTCAGGCCATGAGTTTCAGGGCATGAGTTTCAGGGCATGAGTTTCAGTGCAGAAGTTTCAGGGCATGTAATTCAGGGCGTGAGTTTCAGGATATGAGATTCATGGCATGTGTTTCAGTGCAGGAGTTTCAGGGCATGAGATTCAGGGCATGAGTTTCAGGGCATGAGATTCAGTGCATTAGTTTGAGGGCAGGAGTTTCAAGGCATGAGATTCAGGGCATGAGTTTCAGTGCATGAGTTTGAGGGCAGGAGTTTCAGGGCATGAGATTCAGGGCATGAGTTTCAGGGCATGAGATTCAGGGCAGGTATTTCAGGGCATGTAATTCAGGGCATCAGTTTCTGGGCAGATGATTCAGGGCAGGAGTATTAGGGCATGTGATTCAGGGCATGAGTTTCAGTGCATGAGTTTCAGGGCAGGTGTTTCAGGGTATGTGATTTAGGGCATGAGTTTCAGGGCATGAGGTTCAGGGCATGAGTTTCAGGGCATGAGATTCAGGGCATGAGTTTCAGTGCAGGAACTTGAGGGCATGAGATTCAGTGCACGAGTTTCAGAGCTTGAGATTCAGGGCATGAGATTCAGGGCATGATTTTCAGGGCAGGAGATTCAGGGCAGGTGTTTCAGGGCATGAGATTCAGGGCATGAGTTTCAGGGCAGGAGATTCAGGGCATGAGTTTCAGGGCATGAGTTTCAGGGCAGGAGTTTCAGGGCATGTGATACAGGGCGTGAGTTTCAGGATATGAGATTCATGGCATGAGATTCAGGGCATGAGTTTCAGGGTAGGTGATTCAGGGCAGGAGTTTCAGGACATGAGATTCAGGGCATGAGGTTCAGTGCAGGAACTTGAGGTCATGAGATTCAGTGCACGACTTTCAGAGCGTGAGATTCAGGGCATGAGATTCAGGGCATGAGTTTTAGGACAGGAGATTCAGGGCATGAGTTTCAGGGCATGAGTTTCAGGTCAGGAGTTTTAGGGCATGAGTTTCAGGGAATGAGATTCAGGGCTTGAGTTTCAGGGCATGAGGTTCAGGGCATGAGTTTCAGGTCATGAGATTCAGGGCATGAGTTTCAGTCCAGGAACTTGAGGGCATGAGATTCAGTGCATGAGTTTCAGAGCATGAGATTCAGGGCATGATTTTCAGGGCAGGAGATTCAGGGCAGGTGTTTCAGTGCAGGAGTTTCAGGGCATGAGATTCAGGGCATGAGATTCAGGGCATGAGTTTCAGGACAGGAGATTCAGGGCATGAGTTTCAGGGCATGAGTTTCAGGGCAGGAGTTTCAGGGCATGTGATTCAGGGCGTGAGTTTCAGGATATGAGATTCATGGCATGAGTTTCAGTGCAGGAGTTTCAGGGCATGATATTCAGGGCATGAGTTTTAGGACAGGAGATTCAGGGCATGAGTTTCAGGGCATGAGTTTCAGGGCAGGAGTTTCAGGGCAGGAGTTGTAGGGCATGAGTTTCAGTGCATGAGTTTCAGGGCAGGAGTTTCAGGGTATGTGATTTAGGGCATGAGTTTCAGGGCATGAGATTCAGGGCTTGAGTTTCAGGGCATGAGGTTCAGGGCATGAGTTTCAGGTCATGAGATTCAGGGCATGAGTTTCAGTCCAGGAACTTGAGGGCATGAGATTCAGTGCATGAGTTTCAGAGCATGAGATTCAGGGCATGAGATTCAGTGCATGATTTTCAGGGCAGGAGATTCAGAGCAGGTGTTTCAGTGCAGGAGTTTCAGGGCATGAGATTCAGGGCATGAGATTCAGGGCATGAGTTTCAGGGCATGAGTTTCAGGGCAGGAGTTTCAGAGCATGTGATTCAGGGCGTGAGTTTCAGGATATGAGATTCAGAGCATGTGATTCAGGGCGTGAGTTTCAGGGCATGAGTTTCAGTGCATTAGTTTGAGGGCAGGAGTTTCAAGGCATGAGATTCAGGGCATGAGTTTCAGTGCATGAGTTTGAGGGCAGTTGTTTCAGGGCATGAGATTCAGGGCATGAGTTTCAGGGCATGAGATTCAGGGCAGGTATTTCAGGGCATGTAATTCAGGGCATCAGTTTCTGGGCAGATGATTCAGGGCAGAAGTTTTAGGGCATGTGATTCAGGGCATGAGTTTCAGTGCATGAGTTTCAGGGCAGGAGTTTCAGGGTATGTGATTTAGGGCAGGAGATTCAGGGCAGGTGTTTCAGTGCAGGAGTTTCAGGGCATGAGATTCAGGGCATGAGATTCAGGGCATGAGTTTCAGGACAGGAGATTCAGGGCATGAGTTTCAGGGCATGAGTTTCAGGGCAGGAGTTTCAGGGCATGTGATTCAGGGCGTGAGTTTCAGGATATGAGATTCATGGCATGAGTTTCAGTGCAGGAGTTTCAGGGCATGAGATTCAGGGCATGAGTTTTAGGACAGGAGATTCAGGGCATGAGTTTCAGGGCATGAGTTTCAGGGCAGGAGTTTCAGGGCAGGAGTTGTAGGGCATGAGTTTCAGTGCATGAGTTTCAGGGCAGGAGTTTCAGGGTATGTGATTTAGGGCATGAGTTTCAGGGCATGAGATTCAGGGCTTGAGTTTCAGGGCATGAGGTTCAGGGCATGAGTTTCAGGTCATGAGATTCAGGGCATGAGTTTCAGTCCAGGAACTTGAGGGCATGAGATTCAGTGCATGAGTTTCAGAGCATGAGATTCAGGGCATGAGATTCAGTGCATGATTTTCAGGGCAGGAGATTCAGAGCAGGTGTTTCAGTGCAGGAGTTTCAGGGCATGAGATTCAGGGCATGAGATTCAGGGCATGAGTTTCAGGGCATGAGTTTCAGGGCAGGAGTTTCAGAGCATGTGATTCAGGGCGTGAGTTTCAGGATATGAGATTCAGAGCATGTGATTCAGGGCGTGAGTTTCAGGGCATGAGTTTCAGTGCATTAGTTTGAGGGCAGGAGTTTCAAGGCATGAGATTCAGGGCATGAGTTTCATTGCATGAGTTTGAGGGCAGGAGTTTCAGGGCATGAGATTCAGGGCATGAGTTTCAGGGCATGAGATTCAGGGCAGGTATTTCAGGGCATGTAATTCAGGGCATCAGTTTCTGGGCATATGATTCAGGGCAGGAGTTTTAGGGCATGTGATTCAGGGCATGAGTTTCAGTGCATGAGTTTCAGGGCAGGAGTTTCAGGGTATGTGATTTAGGGCATGAGTTTCAGGGCATGAGGTTCAGGGCATGAGTTTCAGGGCATGAGATTCAGGGCATGAGTTTCAGTGCAGGATCTTGAGGGCATGAGATTCAGTGCACGAGTTTCAGACCTTGAGATTCAGGGCATGAGATTCAGGGCATGATTTTCAGGGCAGGAGATTCAGGGCAGGTGTTTCAGGGCATGAGATTCAGGGCATGAGTTTCAGGGCAGGAGATTCAGGGCATGAGTTTCAGGGCATGAGTTTCAGGGCAGGAGTTTAAGGGCATGTGATACAGGGCGTGAGTTTCAGGATATGAGATTCATGGCATGAGATTCAGGGCATGAGTTTCAGGGTAGGTGATTCAGGGCAGGAGTTTCAGGACATGAGATTCAGGGCATGAGGTTCAGTGCAGGAACTTGAGGTCATGAGATTCAGTGCACGACTTTCAGAGCGTGAGATTCAGGGCATGAGATTCAGGGCATGAGTTTTAGGACAGGAGATTCAGGGCATGAGTTTCAGGGCATGAGTTTCAGGTCAGGAGTTTTAGGGCATGAGTTTCAGGGAATGAGATTCAGTGCTTGAGTTTCAGGGCATGAGGTTCAGGGCATGAGTTTCAGGTCATGAGATTCAGGGCATGAGTTTCAGTCCAGGAACTTGAGGGCATGAGATTCAGTGCATGAGTTTCAGAGCATGAGATTCAGGGCATGATTTTCAGGGCAGGAGATTCAGGGCAGGTGTTTCAGTGCAGGAGTTTCAGGGCATGAGATTCAGGGCATGAGATTCAGGGCATGAGTTTCAGGACAGGAGATTCAGGGCATGAGTTTCAGGGCATGAGTTTCAGGGCAGGAGTTTCAGGGCATGTGATTCAGGGCGTGAGTTTCAGGATATGAGATTCATGGCATGAGTTTCAGTGCAGGAGTTTCAGGGCATGAGTTTCAGGGCATGAGTTTCAGGGCAGCAGTTTCAGGGCAGGAGTTGTAGGGCATGAGTTTCAGTGCATGAGTTTCAGGGCAGGAGTTTCAGGGTATGTGATTTAGGGCATGAGTTTCAGGGCATGAGATTCAGGGCTTGAGTTTCAGGGCATGAGGTTCAGGGCATGAGTTTCAGGTCATGAGATTCAGGGCATGAGTTTCAGTCCAGGAACTTGAGGGCATGAGATTCAGTGCATGAGTTTCAGAGCATGAGATTCAGGGCATGAGATTCAGTGCATGATTTTCAGGGCAGGAGATTCAGAGCAGGTGTTTCAGTGCAGGAGTTTCAGGGCATGAGATTCAGGGCATGAGATTCAGGGCATGAGTTTCAGGGCATGAGTTTCAGGGCAGGAGTTTAAGAGCATGTGATTCAGGGCGTGAGTTTCAGGATATGAGATTCAGAGCATGTGATTCAGGGCGTGAGTTTCAGGATATGAGATTCATGGCATGAGTTTCAGTGCAGGAGTTTCAGGGCATGAGATTCAGGGCATGAGTTTTAGGACAGGAGATTCAGGGCATGAGTTTCAGGGCATGAGTTTCAGGGCAGCAGTTTCAGGGCAGGAGTTGTAGAGCATGAGTTTCAGTGCATGAGTTTCAGGGCAGGAGTTTCAGGGTATGTGATTTAGGGCATGAGTTTCAGGGCATGAGATTCAGGGCTTGAGTTTCAGGGCATGAGGTTCAGGGCATGAGTTTCAGGTCATGAGATTCAGGGCATGAGTTTCAGTCCAGGAACTTGAGGGCATGAGATTCAGTGCATGAGTTTCAGAGCATGAGATTCAGGGCATGAGATTCAGTGCATGATTTTCAGGGCAGGAGATTCAGAGCAGGTGTTTCAGTGCAGGAGTTTCAGGGCATGAGATTCAGGGCATGAGATTCAGGGCATGAGTTTCAGGGCATGAGTTTCAGGGCAGGAGTTTCAGAGCATGTGATTCAGGGCGTGAGTTTCAGGATATGAGATTCAGAGCATGTGATTCAGGGCGTGAGTTTCAGGATATGAGATTCATGGCATGAGTTTCAGTGCAGGAGTTTCAGGGCATGAGATTCAGGGCATGAGTTTCAGTGCATGAGTTTGAGGGCAGGAGTTTCAAGGCATGAGATTCAGGGCATGAGTTTCAGTGCATGAGTTTGAGGGAAGGAGTTTCAGGGCATGAGATTCAGGGCATGAGTTTCAGGGCATGAGATCAGGGCAGGTATTTCAGGGCATGTAATTCAGGGCATGAGATTCTGGGCATATGATTCAGGGCATGAGTTTCAGTGCATGAGTTTCAGGGCAGGAGTTTCAGGGTATGTGATTTAGGGCATGAGTTTCAGGGCATGAGATTCAGGGCTTGAGTTTCAGGGCATGAGGTTCAGGGCATGAGTTTCAGGGCATGAGATTCAAGGCATGAGTTTCAGTGCAGGAACTTGAGGGCATGAGATTCAGTGCACGAGTTTCAGAGCATGAGATTCAGGGCATGAGATTCAGGGCATGATTTTCAGGGCAGGAGATTCAGGGCAGGTGTTTCAGTGCAGGAGTTTCAGGGCATGAGATTCAGGGCATGAGATTCAGGGCATGAGATTCAGGGCATGATTTTCAGGGCAGGAGATTCAGGGCAGGTGTTTCAGTGCAGGAGTTTCAGGGCATGAGATTCAGGGCATGAGATTCAGGGCATGAGTTTCAGGACAGGAGATTCAGGGCATGAGTTTCAGGACATGAGTTTCAGGGCATGAGTTTCAGGGCAGGAGTTTCAGGGCATGTGATTCAGGGCGTGAGTTTCAGGATATGAGATTCATGGCATGAGTTTCAGTGCAGGAGTTTCAGGGCATGAGATTCAGAGCATGAGTTTCAGGGTAGGTGATTCAGGGCAGGAGTTTCAGGACATGAGATTCAGGGCATGAGTTTCAGTGCAGGAACTTGAGGTCATGAGATTCAGTGCACGAGTTTCAGAGCATGAGATTCAGGGCATGAGATGCAGGGCATGAGTTTCAGGGCAGGAGATTCAGGGCATGAGTTTCAGGGCATGAGTTTCAGGTCAGGAGTTTTAGGGCATGAGTTTCAGGGAATGAGATTCAGGGCTTGAGTTTCAGGGCATGAGGTTCAGGGCATGAGTTTCAGGTCATGAGATTCAGGGCATGAGTTTCAGTCCAGGAACTTGAGGGCATGAGATTCAGTGCATGAGTTTCAGAGCATGAGATTCAGGGCATGATTTTCAGGGCAGGAGATTCAGGGCAGGTGTTTCAGTGCAGGAGTTTCAGGGCATGAGATTCAGGGCATGAGATTCAGGGCATGAGTTTCAGGACAGGAGATTCAGGGCATGAGTTTCAGGGCATGAGTTTCAGGGCAGGAGTTTCAGGGCATGTGATTCAGGGCGTGAGTTTCAGGATATGAGATTCATGGCATGAGTTTCAGTGCAGGAGTTTCAGGGCATGAGATTCAGGGCATGAGTTTTAGGACAGGAGATTCAGGGCATGAGTTTCAGGGCATGAGTTTCAGGGCAGGAGTTTCAGGGCAGGAGTTGTAGGGCATGAGTTTCAGTGCATGAGTTTCAGGGCAGGAGTTTCAGGGTATGTGATTTAGGGCATGAGTTTCAGGGCATGAGATTCAGGGCTTGAGTTTCAGGGCATGAGTTTCAGGGCATGAGTTTCAGGTCATGAGATTCAGGGCATGAGTTTCAGCCCAGGAACTTGAGGGCATGAGATTCAGTGCATGAGTTTCAGAGCATGAGATTCAGGGCATGAGATTCAGTGCATGATTTTCAGGGCAGGAGATTCAGAGCAGGTGTTTCAGTGCAGGAGTTTCAGGGCATGAGATTCAGGGCATGAGATTCAGGGCATGAGTTTCAGGGCATGAGTTTCAGGGCAGGAGTTTCAGAGCATGTGATTCAGGGCGTGAGTTTCAGGATATGAGATTCAGAGCATGTGATTCAGGGCGTGAGTTTCAGGGCATGAGTTTCAGTGCATTAGTTTGAGGGCAGGAGTTTCAAGGCATGAGATTCAGGGCATGAGTTTCAGTGCATGAGTTTGAGGGCAGGAGTTTCAGGGCATGAGATTCAGGGCATGAGTTTCAGGGCATGAGATTCAGGGCAGGTATTTCAGGGCATGTAATTCAGGGCATCAGTTTCTGGGCATATGATTCAGGGCAGGAGTTTTAGGGCATGTGATTCAGGGCATGAGTTTCAGTGCATGAGTTTCAGGGCAGGAGTTTCAGGGTATGTGATTTAGGGCATGAGTTTCAGGGCATGAGGTTCAGGGCATGAGTTTCAGGGCATGAGATTCAGGGCATGAGTTTCAGTGCAGGATCTTGAGGGCATGAGATTCAGTGCACGAGTTTCAGACCTTGAGATTCAGGGCATGAGATTCAGGGCATGATTTTCAGGGCAGGAGATTCAGGGCAGGTGTTTCAGGGCATGAGATTCAGGGCATGAGTTTCAGGGCAGGAGATTCAGGGCATGAGTTTCAGGGCATGAGTTTCAGGGCAGGAGTTTAAGGGCATGTGATACAGGGCGTGAGTTTCAGGATATGAGATTCATGGCATGAGATTCAGGGCATGAGTTTCAGGGTAGGTGATTCAGGGCAGGAGTTTCAGGACATGAGATTCAGGGCAAGAGGTTCAGTGCAGGAACTTGAGGTCATGAGATTCAGTGCACGACTTTCAGAGCGTGAGATTCAGGGCATGAGATTCAGGGCATGAGTTTTAGGACAGGAGATTCAGGGCATGAGTTTCAGGGCATGAGTTTCAGGTCAGGAGTTTTAGGGCATGAGTTTCAGGGAATGAGATTCAGGGCTTGAGTTTCAGGGCATGAGGTTCAGGGCATGAGTTTCAGGTCATGAGATTCAGGGCATGAGTTTCAGTCCAGGAACTTGAGGGCATGAGATTCAGTGCATGAGTTTCAGAGCATGAGATTCAGGGCATGATTTTCAGGGCAGGAGATTCAGGGCAGGTGTTTCAGTGCAGGAGTTTCAGGGCATGAGATTCAGGGCATGAGATTCAGGGCATGAGTTTCAGGACAGGAGATTCAGGGCATGAGTTTCAGGGCATGAGTTTCAGGGCAGGAGTTTCAGGGCATGTGATTCACGGCGTGAGTTTCAGGATATGAGATTCATGGCATGAGTTTCAGTGCAGGAGTTTCAGGGCATGAGATTCAGGGCATGAGTTTTAGGACAGGAGATTCAGGGCATGAGTTTCAGGGCATGAGTTTCAGGGCAGCAGTTTCAGGGCAGGAGTTGTAGGGCATGAGTTTCAGTGCATGAGTTTCAGGGAAGGAGTTTCAGGGTATGTGATTTAGGGCATGAGTTTCAGGGCATGAGGTTCAGGGCATGAGTTTCAGGTCATGAGATTCAGGGCATGAGTTTCCGTCCAGGAACTTGAGGGCATGAGATTCAGTGCATGAGTTTCAGAGCATGAGATTCAGGGCATGAGATTCAGTGCATGATTTTCAGGGCAGGAGATTCAGAGCAGGTGTTTCAGTGCAGGAGTTTCAGGGCATGAGATTCAGAGCATGAGATTCAGGGCATGAGTTTCAGGGCATGAGTTTCAGGGCAGGAGTTTCAGAGCATGTGATTCAGGGCGTGAGTTTCAGGATATGAGATTCAGAGCATGTGATTCAGGGCGTGAGTTTCAGGATATGAGATTCATGGCATGAGTTTCAGTGCAGGAGTTTCAGGGCATGAGATTCAGGGCATGAGTTTCAGTGCATGAGTTTGAGGGCAGGAGTTTCAAGGCATGAGATTCAGGGCATGAGTTTCAGTGCATGAGTTTGAGGGAAGGAGTTTCAGGGCATTAGATTCAGGGCATGAGTTTCAGGGCATGAGATCAGGGCAGGTATTTCAGGGCATGTAATTCAGGGCATGAGATTCTGGGCATATGATTCAGGGCATGAGTTTCAGTGCATGAGTTTCAGGGCAGGAGTTTCAGGGTATGTGATTTAGGGCATGAGTTTCAGGGCATGAGATTCAGGGCTTGAGTTTCAGGGCATGAGGTTCAGGGCATGAGTTTCAGGGCATGAGATTCAAGGCATGAGTTTCAGTGCAGGAACTTGAGGGCATGAGATTCAGTGCACGAGTTTCAGAGCATGAGATTCAGGGCATGAGATTCAGGGCATGATTTTCAGGGCAGGAGATTCAGGGCAGGTGTTTCAGTGCAGGAGTTTCAGGGCATGAGATTCAGGGCATGAGATTCAGGGCATGAGATTCAGGGCATGATTTTCAGGGCAGGAGATTCAGGGCAGGTGTTTCAGTGCAGGAGTTTCAGGGCATGAGATTCAGGGCATGAGATTCAGGGCATGAGTTTCAGGACAGGAGATTCAGGGCATGAGTTTCAGGACATGAGTTTCAGGGCATGAGTTTCAGGGCAGGAGTTTCAGGGCATGTGATTCAGGGCGTGAGTTTCAGGATATGAGATTCATGGCATGAGTTTCAGTGCAGGAGTTTCAGGGCATGAGATTCAGAGCATGGGTTTCAGGGTAGGTGATTCAGGGCAGGAGTTTCAGGACATGAGATTCAGGGCATGAGTTTCAGTGCAGGAACTTGAGGTCATGAGATTCAGTGCACGAGTTTCAGAGCATGAGATTCAGGGCATGAGATTCAGGGCATGAGTTTCAGGGCAGGAGATTCAGGGCATGAGTTTCAGGGCATGAGTTTCAGGTCAGGAGTTTTAGGGCATGAGTTTCAGGGAATGAGATTCAGGGCTTGAGTTTCAGGGCATGAGGTTCAGGGCATGAGTTTCAGGTCATGAGATTCAGGGCATGAGTTTCAGTCAAGGAACTTGAGGGCATGAGATTCAGTGCATGAGTTTCAGAGCATGAGATTCAGGGCATGATTTTCAGGGCAGGAGATTCAGGGCAGGTGTTTCAGTGCAGGAGTTTCAGGGCATGAGATTCAGGGCATGAGATTCAGGGCATGAGTTTCAGGACAGGAGATTCAGGGCATGAGTTTCAGGGCATGAGTTTCAGGGCAGGAGTTTCAGGGCATGTGATTCAGAGCGTGAGTTTCAGGATATGAGATTCATGGCATGAGTTTCAGTGCAGGAGTTTCAGGGCATGAGATTCAGGGCATGAGTTTTAGGACAGGAGATTCAGGGCATGAGTTTCAGGGCATGAGTTTCAGGGCAGGAGTTTCAGGGCAGGAGTTGTAGGGCATGAGTTTCAGTGCATGAGTTTCAGGGCAGGAGTTTCAGGGTATGTGATTTAGGGCATGAGTTTCAGGGCATGAGATTCAGGGCTTGAGTTTCAGGGCATGAGGTTCAGGGCATGAGTTTCAGGTCATGAGATTCAGGGCATGAGTTTCAGTCCAGGAACTTGAGGGCATGAGATTCAGTGCATGAGTTTCAGAGCATGAGATTCAGGGCATGAGATTCAGTGCATGATTTTCAGGGCAGGAGATTCAGAGCAGGTGTTTCAGTGCAGGAGTTTCAGGGCATGAGATTCAGGGCATGAGATTCAGGGCATGAGTTTCAGGGCATGAGTTTCAGGGCAGGAGTTTCAGAGCATGTGATTCAGGGCGTGAGTTTCAGGATATGAGATTCAGAGCATGTGATTCAGGGCGTGAGTTTCAGGGCATGAGTTTCAGTGCATTAGTTTGAGGGCAGGAGTTTCAAGGCATGAGATTCAGGGCATGAGTTTCAGTGCATGAGTTTGAGGGCAGGAGTTTCAGGGCATGAGATTCAGGGCATGAGTTTCAGGGCATGAGATTCAGGGCAGGTATTTCAGGGCATGTAATTCAGGGCATCAGTTTCTGGGCAGATGATTCAGGGCAGGTGTTTTAGGGCATGTGATTCAGGGCATGAGTTTCAGTGCATGAGTTTCAGGGCAGGAGTTTCAGGGTATGTGATTTAGGGCATGAGTTTCAGGGCATGAGGTTCAGGGCATGAGTTTCAGGGCATGAGATTCAGGGCATGAGTTTCAGTGCAGGATCTTGAGGGCATGAGATTCAGTGCACGAGTTTCAGACCTTGAGATTCAGGGCATGAGATTCAGGGCATGATTTTCAGGGCAGGAGATTCAGGGCAGGTGTTTCAGGGCATGAGATTCAGGGCATGAGTTTCAGGGCAGGAGATTCAGGGCATGAGTTTCAGGGCATGAGTTTCAGGGCAGGAGTTTAAGGGCATGTGATACAGGGCGTGAGTTTCAGGATATGAGATTCATGGCATGAGATTCAGGGCATGAGTTTCAGGGTAGGTGATTCAGGGCAGGTGTTTCAGGACATGAGATTCAGGGCATGAGGTTCAGTGCAGGAACTTGAGGTCATGAGATTCAGTGCACGACTTTCAGAGCGTGAGATTCAGGGCATGAGATTCAGGGCATGAGTTTTAGGACAGGAGATTCAGGGCATGAGTTTCAGGGCATGAGTTTCAGGTCAGGAGTTTTAGGGCATGAGTTTCAGGGAATGAGATTCAGGGCTTGAGTTTCAGGGCATGAGTTTCAGGGCAGCAGTTTCAGGGCAGGAGTTGTAGGGCATGAGTTTCAGTGCATGAGTTTCAGGGCAGGAGTTTCAGGGTATGTGATTTAGGGCATGAGTTTCAGGGCATGAGATTCAGGGCTTGAGTTTCAGGGCATGAGGTTCAGGGCATGAGTTTCAGGTCATGAGATTCAGGGCATGAGTTTCAGTCCAGGAACTTGAGGGCATGAGATTCAGTGCATGAGTTTCAGAGCATGAGATTCAGGGCATGAGATTCAGTGCATGATTTTCAGGGCAGGAGATTCAGAGCAGGTGTTTCAGGGCATGAGTTTCAGGGCATGAGTTTCAGGGCAGGAGTTTCAGAGCATGTGATTCAGGGCGTGAGTTTCAGGATATGAGATTCAGAGCATGTGATTCAGGGCGTGAGTTTCAGGATATGAGATTCATGGCATGAGTTTCAGTGGAGGAGTTTCAGGGCATGAGATTCAGGGCATGAGTTTCAGTGCATAAGTTTGAGGGCAGGAGTTTCAAGGCATGAGATTCAGGGCATGAGTTTCAGTGCATGAGTTTGAGGGAAGGAGTTTCAGGGCATGAGATTCAGGGCATGAGTTTCAGGGCATGAGATCAGGGCAGGTATTTCAGGGCATGTAATTCAGGGCATGAGATTCTGGGCATATGATTCAGGGCATGAGTTTCAGTGCATGAGTTTCAGGGCAGGAGTTTCAGGGTATGTGATTTAGGGCATGAGTTTCAGGGCATGAGATTCAGGGCTTGAGTTTCAGGGCATCAGGTTCAGGGCATGAGTTTCAGGGCATGAGATTCAGGGCATGAGTTTCAGTGCAGGAACTTGAGGGCATGAGATTCAGTGCACGAGTTTCAGAGCATGAGATTCAGGGCATGAGATTCAGGGCATGATTTTCAGGGCAGGAGATTCAGGGCAGGTGTTTCAGTGCAGGAGTTTCAGGGCATGAGATTCAGGGCATGAGATTCAGGGCATGAGATTCAGGGCATGAGTTTCAGGACAGGAGATTCAGGGCATGTGATTCATGGCGTGAGTTTCAGGATATGAGATTCATGGCATGAGTTTCAGTGCAGGAGTTTCAGGGCATGAGATTCAGAGCATGAGTTTCAGGGTAGGTGATTCAGGGCAGGTGTTTCAGGACATGAGATTCAGGGCATGAGTTTCAGTGCAGGAACTTGAGGTCATGAGATTCAGTGCACGAGTTTCAGAGCATGAGATTCAGGGCATGAGATTCAGGGCATGAGTTTCAGGGCAGGAGATTCAGGGCAGGTGTTTCACTGCAAGAGTTTCAGGGCATGAGATTCAGGGCATGAGATTCAGGGCATGAGATTTAGTACAGGAGATTCAGTGCATGAGTTTCAGGGCATGAGTTTCAGGGCAGGAGTTGAGGGCATGTGATTCAGGGCATGAGTTTCAGTGCATGAGTTTCAGGGCAGGAGTATCTGGGTATGTGATTTAGGGCATGAGTTTCAGGGCATGAGATTCAGGGCTTGAGTTTCAGGGCATGAGGTTCAGGGCATGAGTTTCAGGTCATGAGATTCAGGGCATGAGTTTCAGTCCAGGAACTTGAGGGCATGAGATTCAGTGCATGAGTTTCAGAGCATGAGATTCAGGGCATGAAATTCAGGGCATAATTTTCAGGGCAGGAGATTCAGGGCAGGTGTTTCAGTGCAGGACTTTCAGGGCATGAGATTCAGGGCTTGAGTTTAAGGGCATGAGTTTCAGGGCATAAGTTTCAGGACATGAGTTTCAGGGAATGAGACTCAGGACATGAGTTTCAGGGCATGAGTTTCAGTGCAGGAACTTGAGGGCATGAGATTCAGGGCATGAGTTTCAGGACAGGAGATTCAGGCCATGAGTTTCAGGGCATGAGTTTCAGGGCATGAGTTTCAGTGCAGAAGTTTCAGGGCATGTAATTCAGGGCGTGAGTTTCAGGATATGAGATTTATGGCATGTGTTTCAGTGCAGGAGTTTCAGGGCATGAGATTCAGGGCATGAGTTTCAGGGCATGAGATTCAGGACAGCAGTTTCAAGGCATGAGATTCAGGGCATGAGTTTCAGTGCATTAGTTTGAGGGCAGGAGTTTCAAGGCATGAGATTCAGGGCATGAGTTTCAGTGCATGAGTTTGAGGGCAGGAGTTTCAGGGCATGAGATTCAGGGCATGAGTTTCAGGGCATGAGATTCAGGGCAGGTATTTCAGGGCATGTAATTCAGGGCATCAGTTTCTGGGCAGATAATTCAGGGCAGGAGTTTTAGGGCATGTGATTCAGGGCATGAGTTTCACTGCATGAGTTTCAGGGCAGTAGTTTCAGGGTATGTGATTTAGGGCATGAGTTTCAGGGCATGAGGTTCAGGGCATGAGTTTCAGGGCATGAGATTCAGGGCATGAGTTTCAGTGCAGGAACTTGAGGGCATGAGATTCAGTGCACGAGTTTCAGAGCTTGAGATTCAGGGCATGAGATTCAGGGCATGATTTTCAGGGCAGGAGATTCAGGGCAGGTGTTTCAGGGCATGAGATTCAGGGCATGAGTTTCAGGGCAGGAGATTCAGGGCATGAGTTTCAGGGCATGAGTTTCAGGGCAGGAGTTTCAGGGCATGTGATACAGGGCGTGAGTTTCAGGATATGAGATTCATGGCATGAGATTCAGGGCATGAGTTTCAGGGTAGGTGATTCAGGGCAGGAGTTTCAGGACATGAGATTCAGGGCATGAGTTTCAGTGCAGGAACTTGAGGTCATGAGATTCAGTGCACGACTTACAGAGCGTGAGATTCAGGGCATGAGATTCAGGGCATGAGTTTCAGTCCAGGAACTTGAGGGCATGAGATTCAGTGCATGAGTTTCAGAGCATGAGATTCAGGGCATGATTTTCAGGGCAGGAGATTCAGGGCAGGTGTTTCAGTGCAGGAGTTTCAGGGCATGAGATTCAGGGCATGAGATTCAGGGCATGAGTTTCAGGACAGGAGATTCAGGGCATGAGTTTCAGGGCATGAGTTTCAGGGCAGGAGTTTCAGGGCATGTGATTCAGGGCGTGAGTTTCAGGATATGAGCTTCATGGCATGAGTTTCAGTGCAGGAGTTTCAGGGCATGAGATTCAGGGCATGAGTTTTAGGACAGGAGATTCAGGGCATGAGTTTCAGGGCATGAGTTTCAGGGCAGCAGTTTCAGGGCAGGAGTTGTAGGGCATGAGTTTCAGTGCATGAGTTTCAGGGCAGGAGTTTCAGGGTATGTGATTTAGGGCATGAGTTTCAGGGCATGAGATTCAGGGCTTGAGTTTCAGGGCATGAGGTTCAGGGCATGAGTTTCAGGTCATGAGATTCAGGGCATGAGTTTCAGTCCAGGAACTTGAGGGCATGAGATTCAGTGCATGAGTTTCAGAGCATGAGATTCAGGGCATGAGATTCAGTGCATGATTTTCAGGGCAGGAGATTCAGAGCAGGTGTTTCAGTGCAGGAATTTCAGGGCATGAGATTCAGGGCATGAGATTCAGGGCATGAGTTTCAGGGCAGGAGTTTCAGGGCAGGAGTTTCAGAGCATGTGATTCAGGGCGTGAGTTTCAGGATATGAGATTCAGAGCATGTGATTCAGGGCGTGAGTTTCAGGATATGAGATTCATGGCATGAGTTTCAGTGCAGGAGTTTCAGGGCATGAGATTCAGGGCATGAGTTTCAGTGCATGAGTTTGAGGGCAGGAGTTTCAAGGCATGAGATTCAGGGCATGAGTTTCAGTGCATGAGTTTGAGGGAAGGAGTTTCAGGGCATGAGATTCAGGGCATGAGTTTCAGGGCATGAGATCAGGGCAGGTATTTCAGGGCATGTAATTCAGGGCATGAGATTCTGGCATATGATTCAGGGCATGAGTTTCAGTGCATGAGTTTCAGGGCAGGAGTTTCAGGGTATGTGATTTAGGGCATGAGTTTCAGGGCATGAGATTCAGGGCTTGAGTTTCAGGGCATCAGGTTCAGGGCATGAGTTTCAGGGCATGAGATTCAGGGCATGAGTTTCAGTGCAGGAACTTGAGGGCATGAGATTCAGTGCACGAGTTTCAGAGCATGAGATTCAGGGCATGAGATTCAGGGCATGATTTTCAGGGCAGGAGATTCAGGGCAGGTGTTTCAGTGCAGGAGTTTCAGGGCATGAGATTCAGGGCATGAGATTCAGGGCATGAGATTCAGGGCATGATTTTCAGGGCAGGAGATTCAGGGCAGGTGTTTCAGTGCAGGAGTTTCAGGGCATGAGATTCAGGGCATGAGATTCAGGGCATGAGTTTCAGGACAGGAGATTCAGGGCATGAGTTTCAGGACATGAGTTTCAGGGCATGAGTTTCAGGGCAGGAGTTTCAGGGCATGTGATTCAGGGCGTGAGTTTCAGGATATGAGATTCATGGCATGAGTTTCAGTGCAGGAGTTTCAGGGCATGAGATTCAGAGCATGGGTTTCAGGGTAGGTGATTCAGGGCAGGAGTTTCAGGACATGAGATTCAGGGCATGAGTTTCAGTGCAGGAACTTGAGGTCATGAGATTCAGTGCACGAGTTTCAGAGCATGAGATTCAGGGCATGAGATTCAGGGCATGAGTTTCAGGGCAGGAGATTCAGGGCAGGTGTTTCACTGCAAGAGTTTCAGGGCATGAGATTCACGGCATGAGATTCAGGGCATGAGATTTAGTACAGGAGATTCAGTGCATGAGTTTCAGGGCATAAGTTTCAGGGCAGGAGTTGAGGGCATGTGATTCAGGGCATGAGTTTCAGTGCATGAGTTTCAGGGCAGGAGTATCTGGGTATGTGATTTAGGGCATGAGTTTCAGGGCATGAGATTCAGGGCTTGAGTTTCAGGGCATGAGGTTCAGGGCATGAGTTTCAGGTCATGAGATTCAGGGCATGAGTTTCAGTCCAGGAACTTGAGGGCATGAGATTCAGTGCATGAGTTTCAGAGCATGAGATTCAGGGCATGAAATTCAGGGCATGATTTTCAGGGCAGGAGATTCAGGGCAGGTGTTTCAGTGCAGGACTTTCAGGGCATGAGATTCAGGGCTTGAGTTTAAGGGCATGAGTTTCAGGGCATAAGTTTCAGGACATGAGTTTCAGGGAATGAGACTCAGGACATGAGTTTCAGGGCATGAGTTTCAGTGCAGGAACTTGAGGGCATGAGATTCAGGGCATGAGTTTCAGGACAGGAGATTCAGGGCATGAGTTTCAGGGCATGAGTTTCAGGGCATGAGTTTCAGGGCAGAAGTTTCAGGGCATGTAATTCAGGGCGTGAGTTTCAGGATATGAGATTCATGGCAAGAGTTTCAGTGCAGGAGTTTGAGGGCAGGAGTTTCAAGGCATGAGATTCAGGGCATGAGTTTCAGTGCATGAGTTTGAGGGCAGGAGTTTCAGGGCATGAGATTCAGGGCATGAGTTTCAGGGCATGAGATTCAGGGCAGGTATTTCAGGGCATGTAATTCAGGGCATGAGTTTCTGGGCAGATGATTCAGGGCAGGAGTTTTAGGGCATGTGATTCAGGGCATGAGTTTCAGTGCATGAGTTTCAGGGCAGGAGTTTCAGGGTATGTGATTTAGGGCATGAGTTTCAGGGCATGAGGTTCAGGGCATGAGTTTCAGGGCATGAGATTCAGGGCATGAGTTTCAGTGCAGGAACTTGAGGGCATGAGATTCAGTGCACGAGTTTCAGAGCATGAGATTCAGGGCATGAGATTCAGGGCATGATTTTCAGGGCAGGAGATTCAGGGCAGGTGTTTCAGGGCATGAGATTCAGGGCTTGAGTTTCAGGGCATGAGGTTCAGGGCATGAGTTTCAGGTCATGAGATTCAGGGCATGAGTTTCAGTCCAGGAACTTGAGGGCATGAGATTCAGGGCATGAGATTCAGGGCATGAGTTTAAGGGCATGAGTTTCAGGGCATAAGTTTCAGGACATGAGTTTCAGAGAATGAGATTCAGGACATGAGTTTCAGGGCATGAGTTTCAGTGCAGGAACTTGAGGGCATGAGATTCAGGGCATGAGTTTCAGGACAGGAGATTCAGGCCATGAGTTTCAGGGCATGAGTTTCAGGGCATGAGTTTCAGTGCAGAAGTTTCAGGGCATGTAATTCAGGGCGTGAGTTTCAGGATATGAGATTCATGGCATGTGTTTCAGTGCAGGAGTTTCAGGGCATGAGATTCAGGGCATGAGTTTCAGGGCATGAGATTCAGGACAGCAGTTTCAAGGCATGAGATTCAGGGCATGAGTTTCAGTGCATTAGTTTGAGGGCAGGAGTTTCAAGGCATGAGATTCAGGGCATGAGTTTCAGTGCATGAGTTTGAGGGCAGGAGTTTCAGGGCATGAGATTCAGGGCATGAGTTTCAGGGCATGAGATTCAGGGCATGAGTTTCAGTGCAGGAACTTGAGGGCATGAGATTCAGTGCACGAGTTTCAGAGCTTGAGATTCAGGGCATGAGATTCAGGGCATGATTTTCAGGGCAGGAGATTCAGGGCAGGTGTTTCAGGGCATGAGATTCAGGGCATGAGTTTCAGGGCAGGAGATTCAGGGCATGAGTTTCAGGGCATGAGTTTCAGGGCAGGAGTTTCAGGGCATGTGATACAGGGCGAGAGTTTCAGGATATGTGATTCATGGCATGAGATTCAGGGCATGAGTTTCAGGGTAGGTG
This sequence comes from Mobula birostris, assembly GCF_030028105.1. Taxonomy (NCBI): domain Eukaryota; kingdom Metazoa; phylum Chordata; class Chondrichthyes; order Myliobatiformes; family Myliobatidae; genus Mobula; species Mobula birostris. The sequence continues at coordinate 23,098 of NW_027275438.1, forward strand.
ATTCAGGGCAGGAGTTTCAGGACATGAGATTCAGGGCATGAGGTTCAGTGCAGGAACTTGAGGTCATGAGATTCAGTGCACGACTTTCAGAGCGTGAGATTCAGGGCATGAGATTCAGGGCATGAGTTTTAGGACAGGAGATTCAGGGCATGAGTTTCAGGGCATGAGTTTCAGGTCAGGAGTTTTAGGGCATGAGTTTCAGGGAATGAGATTCAGGGCATGAGTTTCAGTCCAGGAACTTGAGGGCATGAGATTCAGTGCATGAGTTTCAGAGCATGACATTCAGGGCATGATTTTCAGGGCAGGAGATTCAGGGCAGGTGTTTCAGTGCAGGAGTTTCAGGGCATGAGATTCAGGGCATGAGATTCAGGGCATGAGTTTCAGGACAGGAGATTCAGGGCATGAGTTTCAGGGCATGAGTTTCAGGGCAGGAGTTTCAGGGCATGTGATTCAGGGCGTGAGTTTCAGGATATGAGATTCATGGCATGAGTTTCAGTGCAGGAGTTTCAGGGCATGAGATTCAGGGCATGAGTTTTAGGACAGGAGATTCAGGGCATGAGTTTCAGGGCATGAGTTTCAGGGCAGGAGTTTCAGGGCAGGAGTTGTAGGGCATGAGTTTCAGAGCATGAGTTTCAGGGCAGGAGTTTCAGGTATGTGATTTAGGGCATGAGTTTCAGGGCATGAGATTCAGGGCTTGAGTTTCAGGGCATGAGGTTCAGGGCATGAGTTTCAGGTCATGAGATTCAGGGCATGAGTTTCAGTCCAGGAACTTGAGGGCATGAGATTCAGTGCATGAGTATCAGAGCATGAGATTCAGGGCATGAGATTCAGTGCATGATTTTCAGGGCAGGAGATTCAGAGCAGGTGTTTCAGTGCAGGAGTTTCAGGGCATGAGATTCAGGGCATGAGATTCAGGGCATGAGTTTCAGGGCATGAGTTTCAGGGCAGGAGTTTCAGAGCATGTGATTCAGGGCGTGAGTTTCAGGATATGAGATTCAGAGCATGTGATTCAGGGCGTGAGTTTCAGGATATGAGATTCATGGCATGAGTTTCAGTGCAGGAGTTTCAGGACATGAGATTCAGGGCATGAGTTTCAGTGCATGAGTTTGAGGGCAGGAGTTTCAAGGCATGAGATTCAGGGCATGAGTTTCAGTGCATGAGTTTGAGGGAAGGAGTTTCAGGGCATGAGATTCAGGGCATTAGTTTCAGGGCATGAGATCAGGGCAGGTATTTCAGGGCATGTAATTCAGGGCATGAGATTCTGGGCATATGATTCAGGGCAGGAGTTTTAGGGCATGTGATTCAGGGCATGAGTTTCAGTGCATGAGTTTCAGGGCAGGAGTTTCAGGGTATGTGATTTAGGGCATGAGTTTCAGGGCATGAGATTCAGGGCTTGAGTTTCAGGGCATGAGGTTCAGGGCATGAGTTTCAGGTCATGAGATTCAGGGCATGAGTTTCAGTCCAGGAACTTGAGGGCATGAGATTCAGTGCACGAGTTTCAGAGCATGAGATTCAGGGCATGAGATTCAGGGCATGATTTTCAGGGCAGGAGATTCAGGGCATGAGTTTCAGGACATGAGTTTCAGGGCATGAGTTTCAGGGCAGGAGTTTCAGGACATGTGATTCAGGGCGTGAGTTTCAGGATATGAGATTCATGGCATGAGTTTCAGTGCAGGAGTTTCAGGGCATGAGATTCAGAGCATGAGTTTCAGGGTAGGTGATTCAGGGCAGGAGTTTCAGGACATGAGATTCAGGGCATGAGTTTCAGTGCAGGAACTTGAGGTCATGAGATTCAGTGCACGAGTTTCAGAGCATGAGATTCAGGGCATGAGATTCAGGGCATGAGTTTCAGGGCAGGAGATTCAGGGCAGGTGTTTCACTGCAAGAGTTTCAGGGCATGAGATTCAGGGCATGAGATTCAGGGCATGAGATTTAGTACAGGAGATTCAGTGCATGAGTTTCAGGGCATGAGTTTCAGGGCAGCAGTTGTAGGGCATGTGATTCAGGGCATGAGTTTCAGTGCATGAGTTTCAGGGCAGGAGTTTCTGGGTATGTGATTTAGGGCATGAGTTTCATGGGTATGTGATTTCTGGCATGAGTTTCAGGGCATGAGATTCAGGGCTTGAGTTTCAGGGCATGAGGTTCAGGGCATGAGTTTCAGGTCATGAGATTCAGGGCATGAGTTTCAGTCCAGGAACTTGAGGGCATGAGATTCAGTGCACGAGTTTCAGAGCATGAGATTCAGGGCATGAGATTCAGGGCATGATTTTCAGGGCAGGAGATTCAGGGCATGAGTTTCAGGACATGAGTTTCAGGGCATGAGTTTCAGGGCAGGAGTTTCAGGGCATGTGATTCAGGGCGTGAGTTTCAGGATATGAGATTCATGGCATGAGTTTCAGTGCAGGAGTTTCAGGGCATGAGATTCAGAGCATGAGTTTCAGGGTAGGTGATTCAGGGCAGGAGTTTCAGGACATGAGATTCAGGGCATGAGTTTCAGTGCAGGAACTTGAGGTCATGAGATTCAGTGCACGAGTTTCTGAGCATGAGATTCAGGGCATGAGATTCAGGGCATGAGTTTCAGTGCAGGAGATTCAGGGCAGGTGTTTCACTGCAAGAGTTTCAGGGCATGAGATTCAGGGCATGAGATTCAGGGCATGAGATTTAGTACAGGAGATTCAGTGCATGAGTTTCAGGGCATGAGTTTCAGGGCAGGAGTTGAGGGCATGTGATTCAGGGCATGAGTTTCAGTGCATGAGTTTCAGGGCAGGAGTTTCTGGGTATGTGATTTAGGGCATGAGTTTCAGGGCATGAGATTCAGGGCTTGAGTTTCAGGGCATGAGGTTCAGGGCATGAGTTTCAGGTCATGAGATTCAGGGCATGAGTTTCAGTCCAGGAACTTGAGGGCATGAGATTCAGTGCATGAGTTTGAGAGCATGAGATTCAGGGCATGAAATTCAGGGCATGATTTTCAGGGCAGGAGATTCAGGGCAGGTGTTTCAGTGCAGGACTTTCAGGGCATGAGATTCAGGGCATGAGATTCAGGGCTTGAGTTTAAGGGCATGAGTTTCAGGGCATAAGTTTCAGGACATGAGTTTCAGGGAATGAGACTCAGGACATGAGTTTCAGGGCATGAGTTTCAGTGCAGGAACTTGAGGGCATGAGATTCAGGGCATGAGTTTCAGGACAGGAGATTCAGGGCATGAGTTTCAGGGCATGAGTTTCAGGGCATGAGTTTCAGGGCAGAAGTTTCAGGGCATGTAATTCAGGGCGTGAGTTTCAGGATATCAGATTCATGGCAAGAGTTTCAGTGCAGGAGTTTGAGGGCAGGAGTTTCAAGGCATGAGATTCAGGGCATGAGTTTCAGTGCATGAGTTTGAGGGCAGGAGTTTCAGGGCATGAGATTCAGGGCATGATTTTCAGGGCATGAGATTCAGGGCAGGTATTTCAGGGCACGTAATTCAGGGCATGAGTTTCTGGGCAGATGATTCAGGGCAGGAGTTTCAGGGTATGTGATTTAGGGCATGAGTTTCCGGCATGAGGTTCAGGGCATGAGTTTCAGGTCATGAGATTCAGGGCATGAGTTTCAGTCCAGGAACTTGAGGGCATGAGATTCAGTGCATGAGTTTCAGAGCATGAGATTCAGGGCATGAGATTCAGTTCATGATTTTCAGGGCAGGAGATTCAGAGCAGGTGTTTCAGTGCAGGAGTTTCAGGGCATGAGATTCAGGGCATGAGATTCAGGGCATGAGTTTCAGGGCATGAGTTTCAGGGCAGGAGTTTCAGAGCATGTGATTCAGGGCGTGAGTTTCAGGAATGAGATTCAGAGCATGTGATTCAGGGCGTGAGTTTCAGGATATGAGATTCATGGCATGAGTTTGAGGGCAGGAGTTTCAGGGCATGAGATTCAGGGCATGAGTTTCAGTGCATGAGTTTGAGGGCAGGAGTTTCAAGGCATGAGATTCAGGGCATGAGTTTCAGTGCATGAGTTTGAGGGAAGGAGTTTCAGGGCATGAGATTCAGGGCATGAGTTTCAGGGCATGAGATCAGGGCAGGTATTTCAGGGCATGTAATTCAGGGCATGAGATTCTGGGCATATGATTCAGGGCAGGAGTTTTAGGGCATGTGATTCAGGGCATGAGTTTCAGTGCATGAGTTTCAGGGCAGGTGATTCAGGGCGTGAGTTTCAGGATATGAGATTCATGGCATGAGTTTCAGTGCAGGAGTTTCAGGGCATGAGATTCAGAGCATGAGTTTCAGGGTAGGTGATTCAGGGGCAGGAGTTTCAGGACATGAGATTCAGGGCATGAGTTTCAGGGCAGGAACTTGAGGTCATGAGATTCAGTGCACGAGTTTCAGAGCATGAGATTCAGGGCATGAGATTCAGGGCATGAGTTTCAGGGCAGGAGATTCAGGCAGGTGTTTCACTGCAAGAGTTTCAGGGCAAGAGATTCAGGGCATGAGATTCAGGGCATGAGATTTAGTACAGGAGATTCAGTGCATGAGTTTCAGGGCATGAGTTTCAGGGCAGGAGTTGAGGGCATGTGATTCAGGGCATGAGTTTCAGGGCATGAGATTCAGGGCTTGAGTTTCAGGGCATGAAGTTCAGGGCATGAGTTTCAGGTCATGAGATTCAGGGCATGAGTTTCAGTCCAGGAACTTGAGGGCATGAGATTCAGTGCATGAGTTTGAGAGCATGAGATTCAGGGCACGAAATTCAGGGCATGATTTTCAGGGCAGGAGATTCAGGGCAGGTGTTTCAGTGCAGGACTTTCAGGGCATGAGATTCAGGGCATGAGATTCAGGGCTTGAGTTTAAGGGCATGAGTTTCAGGGCATAAGTTTCAGGACATGAGTTTCAGGGAATGAGACTCAGGACATGAGTTTCAGGGCATGAGTTTCAGTGCAGGAACTTGAGGGCATGAGATTCAGGGCATGAGTTTCAGGACAGGAGATTCAGGGCATGAGTTTCAGGGCATGAGTTTCAGGGCAGAAGTTTCAGGGCATGTAATTCAGGGCGTGAGTTTCAGGATATGAGATTCATGGCAAGAGTTTCAGTGCAGGAGTTTGAGGGCAGGAGTTTCAAGGCATGAGATTCAGGGCATGAGTTTCAGTGCATGAGTTTGAGGGCAGGAGTTTCAGGCATGAGATTCAGGGCATGATTTTCAGGCATGAGATTCAGGGCAGGTATTTCAGGGCACGTAATTCAGGGCATGAGTTTCTGGGCAGATGATTCAGGGCAGGAGTTTTAGGGCATGTGATTCAGGGCATGAGTTTCAGTGCATGAGTTTCAGGGCAGGAGTTTCAGGGTATGTGATTTTAGGGCATGAGTTTCAGGGCATGAGGTTCAGGGCATGAGTTTCAGGGCATGAGATTCAGGGCATGAGTTTCAGTGCAGGAACTTGAGGGCATGAGATTCAGTGCACGAGTTTCAGAGCATGAGATTCAGGGCATGAGATTCAGGGCATGATTTTCAGGGCAGGAGATTCAGGGCAGGTGTTTCAGGGCATGCGATTCAGGGCATGAGTTTCAGGACAGGAGATTCAGGGGCATGAGTTTCAGGGCATGAGTTTCAGGGCAGGAGATTCAGTGCAGGAACTTGAGGTCATGAGATTCAGTGCACGAGTTTCAGAGCATGAGATTCAGGGCATGAGATTCAGTGCACGAGTTTCAGAGCATGAGAGTCAGGGCATGAGATTCAGGGCATGAGTTTCAGGCAGGAGATTCGGGGCAGGTGTTTCACTGCAAGAGTTTCAGGGCATGAGATTCAGGGCATGAGATTCAGGGCATGAGATTTAGTACAGGAGATTCAGTGCATGAGTTTCAGGGCATGAGTTTCAGGGCAGGAGTTGTAGGGGCATGTGATTCAGGGCATGAGTTTCAGTGCATGAGTTTCAGGGCAGGAGTTTCTGGGTATGTGATTTAGGCATGAGTTTCAGGGCATGAGATTCAGGGCTTGAGTTTCAGGGCATGATGTTCAGGGCATGAGTTTCAGGTCATGAGATTCAGGGCATGAGTTTCAGTCCAGGAACTTGAGGGCATGAGATTCAGTGCACGAGTTTCAGAGCATGAGATTCAGGGCATGAGATTCAGGGCATGATTTTCAGGGCAGGAGATTCAGGGCAGGTGTTTCAGTGCAGGAGTTTCAGGGCATGAGATTCAGGGCATGAGATTCAGGGCATGAGTTTCAGGACAGGAGATTCAGGGCATGAGTTTCAGGACATGAGTTTCAGGGCATGAGTTTCAGGGCAGGAGTTTCAGGGCATGTGATTCAGGGCGTGAGTTTCAGGATATGAGATTCATGGCATGAGTTTCAGTGCAGGAGTTTCAGGGCATGAGATTCAGAGCATGAGTTTCAGGGTAGGTGATTCAGGGCAGGAGTTTCAGGACATGAGATTCAGGGCATGAGTTTCAGTGCAGGAACTTGAGGTCATGAGATTCAGTGCACGAGTTTCAGAGCATGAGATTCAGGGCATGAGATTCAGGGCATGAGTTTCAGGGAAGGAGATTCAGGGCAGGTGTTTCACTGCAAGAGTTTCAGGGCATGAGATTCAGGGCATGAGATTCAGGGCATGAGATTTTAGTACAGGAGATTCAGTGCATGAGTTTCAGGGCATGAGTTTCAGGGCAGGAGTTGAGGGCATGTGATTCAGGGCATGAGTTTCAGTGCATGAGTTTCAGGGCAGGAGTATCTGGTATGTGATTTAGGGCATGGGTTTCAGGGCATGAGATTCAGGGCTTGAGTTTCAGGGCATGAGGTTCAGGGCATGAGTTTCAGGTCATGAGATTCAGGGCATGAGTTTCAGTCCAGGAACTTGAGGGCATGAGATTCAGTGCATGAGTTTCAGAGCATGAGATTCAGGGCATGAAATTCAGGGCATGATTTTCAGGGCAGGAGATTCAGGGCAGGTGTTTCAGTGCAGGACTTTCAGGGCATGAGATTCAGGGCTTGAGTTTAAGGCATGAGTTTCAGGGCATAAGTTTCAGGACATGAGTTTCAGGGAATGAGACTCAGGACATGAGTTTCAGGGCATGAGTTTCAGTGCAGGAACTTGAGGGCATGAGATTCAGGCCATGAGTTTCAGGGCATGAGTTTCAGGGCATGAGTTTCAGTGCAGAAGTTTCAGGGCATGTAATTCAGGGCGTGAGTTTCAGGATATGAGATTCATGGCATGAGTTTCAGTGCAGGAGTTTCAGGGCATGAGATTCAGAGCATGAGTTTCAGGGTAGGTGATTCAGGGCAGGAGTTTCAGGACATGAGATTCAGGGCATGAGTTTCAGTGCAGGAACTTGAGGTCATGAGATTCAGTGCACGAGTTTCAGAGCATGAGATTCAGGCATGAGATTCAGGGCATGAGTTTCAGGGCAGGAGATTCAGGGCAGGTGTTTCACTGCAAGAGTTTCAGGGCATGAGATTCAGGGCATGAGATTCAGGGCATGAGATTTAGTACAGGAGATTCAGTGCATGAGTTTCAGGGCATGAGTTTCAGGGCAGGAGTTGAGGGCATGTGATTCAGGGCATGAGTTTCAGTGCATGAGTTTCAGGGCAGGAGTATCTGGGTATGTGATTTAGGGCATGGGTTTCAGGGCATGAGATTCAGGGCTTGAGTTTCAGGGCATGAGGTTCAGGGCATGAGTTTCAGGTCATGAGATTCAGGGCATGAGTTTCAGTCCAGGAACTTGAGGGCATGAGATTCAGTGCATGAGTTTCAGAGCATGAGATTCAGGGCATGAAATTCAGGGCATGATTTTCAGGGCAGGAGATTCAGGGCAGGTGTTTCAGTGCAGGACTTTCAGGGCATGAGATTCAGGGCTTGAGTTTAAGGGCATGAGTTTCAGGGCATAAGTTTCAGGACATGAGTTTCAGGGAATGAGACTCAGGACATGAGTTTCAGGGCATGAGTTTCAGTGCAGGAACTTGAGGGCATGAGATTCAGGCCATGAGTTTCAGGGCATGAGTTTCAGTGCAGGAACTTGAGGGCATGAGATTCAGGCCATGAGTTTCAGGGCATGAGTTTCAGGGCATGAGTTTCAGTGCAGAAGTTTCAGGGCATGTAATTCAGGGCGTGAGTTTCAGGATATGAGATTTATGGCATGTGTTTCAGTGCAGGAGTTTCAGGGCATGAGATTCAGGGCATGAGTTTCAGGGCATGAGATTCAGGACAGCAGTTTCAAGGCATGAGATTCAGGGCATGAGTTTCAGTGCATTAGTTTGAGGGCAGGAGTTTCAAGGCATGAGATTCAGGGCATGAGTTTCAGTGCATGAGTTTGAGGGCAGGAGTTTCAGGGCATGAGATTCAGGGCATGAGTTTCAGGGCATGAGATTCAGGGCAGGTATTTCAGGGCATGTAATTCAGGGCATCAGTTTCTGGGCAGATGATTCAGGGCAGGAGTTTTAGGGCATGTGATTCAGGGCATGAGTTTCACTGCATGAGTTTCAGGGCAGGAGTTTCAGGGTATGTGATTTAGGGCATGAGTTTCAGGGCATGAGGTTCAGGGCATGAGTTTCAGGGCATGAGATTCAGGGCATGAGTTTCAGTGCAGGAACTTGAGGGCATGAGATTCAGTGCACGAGTTTCAGAGCTTGAGATTCAGGGCATGAGATTCAGGGCATGATTTTCAGGGCAGGAGATTCAGGGCAGGTGTTTCAGGGCATGAGATTCAGGGCATGAGTTTCAGGGCAGGAGATTCAGGGCATGAGTTTCAGGGCATGAGTTTCAGGGCAGGAGTTTCAGGGCATGTGATACAGGGCGTGAGTTTCAGGATATGAGATTCATGGCATGAGATTCAGGGCATGAGTTTCAGGGTAGGTGATTCAGGGCAGGAGTTTCAGGACATGAGATTCAGGGCATGAGGCTCAGTGCAGGAACTTGAGGTCATGAGATTCAGTGCACGACTTTCAGAGCGTGAGATTCAGGGCATGAGATTCAGGGCATGAGTTTTAGGACAGGAGATTCAGGGCATGAGTTTCAGGGCATGAGTTTCAGGTCAGGAGTTTTAGGGCATGAGTTTCAGGGAATGAGATTCAGGGCTTGAGTTTCAGGGCATGAGGTTCAGGGCATGAGTTTCAGGTCATGAGATTCAGGGCATGAGTTTCAGTCCAGGAACTTGAGGGCATGAGATTCAGTGCATGAGTTTCAGAGCATGAGATTCAGGGCATGATTTTCAGGGCAGGAGATTCAGGGCAGGTGTTTCAGTGCAGGAGTTTCAGGGCATGAGATTCAGGGCATGAGTTTCAGGACAGGAGATTCAGGGCATGAGTTTCAGAGCATGAGTTTCAGGGCAGGAGTTTCAGGGCATGTGATTCAGGGCGTGAGTTTCAGGATATGAGATTCATGGCATGAGTTTCAGTGCAGGAGTTTCAGGGCATGAGATTCAGGGCATGAGTTTTAGGACAGGAGATTCAGGGCATGAGTTTCAGGGCATGAGTTTCAGGGCAGCAGTTTCAGGGCAGGAGTTGTAGAGCATGAGTTTCAGTGCATGAGTTTCAGGGCAGGAGTTTCAGGGTATGTGATTTAGGGCATGAGTTTCAGGGCATGAGATTCAGGGCTTGAGTTTCAGGGCATGAGGTTCAGGGCATGAGTTTCAGGTCATGAGATTCAGGGCATGAGTTTCAGTCCAGGAACTTGAGGGCATGAGATTCAGTGCATGAGTTTCAGAGCATGAGATTCAGTGCATGAGATTCAGTGCATGATTTTCAGGGCAGGAGATTCAGAGCAGGTGTTTCAGTGCAGGAGTTTCAGGGCATGAGATTCAGGGCATGAGATTCAGGGCATGAGTTTCAGGGCAGGAGTTTCAGGGCAGGAGTTTCAGAGCATGTGATTCAGGGCGTGAGTTTCAGGATATGAGATTCAGAGCATGTGATTCAGGGCGTGAGTTTCAGGATATGAGATTCATGGCATGAGTTTCAGTGCAGGAGTTTCAGGGCATGAGATTCAGGGCATGAGTTTCAGTGCATGAGTTTGAGGGCAGGAGTTTCAAGGCATGAGATTCAGGGCATGAGTTTCAGTGCATGAGTTTGAGGGAAGGAGTTTCAGGGCATGAGATTCAGGGCATGAGTTTCAGGGCATGAGATCAGGGCAGGTATTTCAGGGCATGTAATTCAGGGCATGAGATTCTGGGCATATGATTCAGGGCATGAGTTTCAGTGCATGAGTTTCAGGGCAGGAGTTTCAGGGTATGTGATTTAGGGCATGAGTTTCAGGGCATGAGATTCAGGGCTTGAGTTTCAGGGCATCAGGTTCAGGGCATGAGTTTCAGGGCATGAGATTCAGGGCATGAGTTTCAGTGCAGGAACTTGAGGGCATGAGATTCAGTGCACGAGTTTCAGAGCATGAGATTCAGGGCATGAGATTCAGGGCATGATTTTCAGGGCAGGAGATTCAGGGCAGGTGTTTCAGTGCAGGAGTTTCAGGGCATGAGATTCAGGGCATGAGATTCAGGGCATGAGATTCAGGGCACGATTTTCAGGGCAGGAGATTCAGGGCAGGTGTTTCAGTGCAGGAGTTTCAGGGCATGAGATTCAGGGCATGAGATTCAGGGCATGAGTTTCAGGACAGGAGATTCAGGGCATGAGTTTCAGGACATGAGTTTCAGGGCATGAGTTTCAGGGCAGGAGTTTCAGGGCATGTGATTCAGGGCGTGAGTTTCAGGATATGAGATTCATGGCATGAGTTTCAGTGCAGGAGTTTCAGGGCATGAGATTCAGAGCATGAGTTTCAGGGTAGGTGATTCAGGGCAGGAGTTTCAGGACATGAGATTCAGGGCATGAGTTTCAGTGCAGGAACTTGAGGTCATGAGATTCAGTGCACGAGTTTCAGAGCATGAGATTCAGGGCATGAGATTCAGGGCATGAGTTTCAGGGCAGGAGATTCAGGGCAGGTGTTTCACTGCAAGAGTTTCAGGGCATGAGATTCACGGCATGAGATTCAGGGCATGAGATTTAGTACAGGAGATTCAGTGCATGAGTTTCAGGGCATGAGTTTCAGGGCAGGAGTTGAGGGCATGTGATTCAGGGCATGAGTTTCAGTGCATGAGTTTCAGGGCAGGAGTATCTGGGTATGTGATTTAGGGCATGAGTTTCAGGGCATGAGATTCAGGGCTTGAGTTTCAGGGCATGAGGTTCAGGGCATGAGTTTCAGGTCATGAGATTCAGGGCATGAGTTTCAGTCCAGGAACTTGAGGGCATTAGATTCAGTGCATGAGTTTCAGAGCATGAGATTCAGGGCATGAAATTCAGGGCATGATTTTCAGGGCAGGAGATTCAGGGCAGGTGTTTCAGTGCAGGACTTTCAGGGCATGAGATTCAGGGCTTGAGTTTAAGGGCATGAGTTTCAGGGCATAAGTTTCAGGACATGAGTTTCAGGGAATGAGACTCAGGACATGAGTTTCAGGGCATGAGTTTCAGTGCAGGAACTTGAGGGCATGAGATTCAGGGCATGAGTTTCAGGACAGGAGATTCAGGGCATGAGTTTCAGGGCATGAGTTTCAGGGCATGAGTTTCAGGGCAGAAGTTTCAGGGCATGTAATTCAGGGCGTGAGTTTCAGGATATGAGATTCATGGCAAGAGTTTCAGTGCAGGAGTTTGAGGGCAGGAGTTTCAAGGCATGAGATTCAGGGCATGAGTTTCAGTGCATGAGTTTGAGGGCAGGAGTTTCAGGGTATGTGATTTAGGGCATGAGTTTCAGGGCATGAGATTCAGGGCTTGAGTTTCAGGGCATGAGGTTCAGGGCATGAGTTTCAGGTCATGAGATTCAGGGCATGAGATTCAGGGCATGAGTTTCAGGGCATGATTTTCAGGGCAGGTGTTTCAGAGCATGTGATTCAGGGCGTGAGTTTCAGGATATGAGATTCAGAGCATGTGATTCAGGGCGTGAGTTTCAGGATATGAGATTCATGGCATGAGTTTCAGTGCAGGAGTTTCAGGGCATGAGATTCAGGGCATGAGTTTCAGTGCATGAGTTTGAGGGCAGGAGTTTCAAGGCATGAGATTCAGGGCATGAGTTTCAGTGCATGAGTTTGAGGGAAGGAGTTTCAGGGCATGAGTTTCAGGGCATGAGTTTCAGGGCATGAGATCAGGGTAGGTATTTCAGGGCATGTAATTCAGGGCATGAGATTCTGGGCATATGATTCAGGGCAGGAGTTTTAGGGCATGTGATTCAGGGCATGAGTTTCAGTGCATGAGTTTCAGGGCAGGAGTTTCAGGGTATGTGATTTAGGGCATGAGTTTCAGGGCATGAGATTCAGGGCTTGAGTTTCAGGGCATGAGGTTCAGGGCATGAGTTTCAGGGCATGAGATTCAGGGCATGAGTTTCAGTGCAGGAACTTGAGGGCATGAGATTCAGTGCACGAGTTTCAGAGCATGAGATTCAGGGCATGAGATTCAGGGCATGATTTTCAGGGCAGGAGATTCAGGGCAGGTGTTTCAGTGCAGGAGTTTCAGGGCATGAGATTCAGGGCATGAGATTCAGGGCATGAGTTTCAGGACAGGAGATTCAGGGCATGAGTTTCAGGACATGAGTCTCAGGGCATGAGTTTCAGGGCAGGAGTTTCAGGGCATGTGATTCAGGGCGTGAGTTTCAGGATATGAGATTCATGGCATGAGTTTCAGTGCAGGAGTTTCAGGGCATGAGATTCAGAGCATGAGTTTCAGGGTAGGTGATTCAGGGCAGGAGTTTCAGGACATGAGATTCAGGGCATGAGTTTCAGTGCAGGAACTTGACGTCATGAGATTCAGTGCACGAGTTTCAGAGCATGAGATTCAGGGCATGAGATTCAGGGCATATGATTCAGGGCAGGAGTTTTAGGGCATGTGATTCAGGGCATGAGTTTCAGTGCATGAGTTTCAGGGCAGGAGTTTCAGGGTATGTGATTTAGGGCATGAGTTTCAGGGCATGAGATTCAGGGCTTGAGTTTCAGGGCATGAGGTTCAGGGCATGAGTTTCAGGGCATGAGATTCAGGGCATGAGTTTCAGTGCAGGAACTTGAGGGCATGAGATTCAGTGCACGAGTTTCAGAGCATGAGATTCAGGGCATGAGATTCAGGGCATGATTTTCAGGGCAGGAGATTCAGGGCAGGTGTTTCAGTGCAGGAGTTTCAGGGCATGAGATTCAGGGCATGAGATTCAGGGCATGAGTTTCAGGACAGGAGATTCAGGGCATGAGTTTCAGGACATGAGTTTCAGGGCATGAGTTTCAGGGCAGGAGTTTCAGGGCATGTGATTCAGGGCGTGAGTTTCAGGATATGAGATTCATGGCATGAGTTTCAGTGCAGGAGTTTCAGGGCATGAGATTCAGAGCATGAGTTTCAGGGTAGGTGATTCAGGGCAGGAGTTTCAGGACATGAGATTCAGGGCATGAGTTTCAGTGCAGGAACTTGAGGTCATGAGATTCAGTGCACGAGTTTCAGAGCATGAGATTCAGGGCATGAGATTCAGGGCATGAGTTTCAGGGCAGGAGATTCAGGGCAGGTGTTTCACTGCAAGAGTTTCAGGGCATGAGATTCAGGGCATGAGATTCAGGGCATGAGTTTCAGGACAGGAGATTCAGGGCATGAGTTTCAGGGCATGAGTTTCAGGGCAGGAGTTTCAGGGCATTTGATTCAGGGCGTGAGTTTCAGGATATGAGATTCATGGCATGAGTTTCAGTGCAGGAGTTTCAGGGCATGAGATTCAGGGCATGAGTTTTAGGACAGGAGATTCAGGGCATGAGTTTCAGGGCATGAGTTTCAGGGCAGGAGTTTCAGGGCAGGAGTTGTAGGGCATGAGTTTCAGTGCATGAGTTTCAGGGCAGGAGTTTCAGGGTATGTGATTTAGGGCATGAGTTTCAGGGCATGAGATTCAGGGCTTGAGTTTCAGGGCATGAGGTTCAGGGCATGAGTTTCAGGTCATGAGATTCAGGGCATGAGATTCAGGGCATGAGTTTCAGGGCATGATTTTCAGGGCAGGAGTTTCAGAGCATGTGATTCAGGGCGTGAGTTTCAGGATATGAGATTCAGAGCATGTGATTCAGGGCGTGAGTTTCAGGATATGAGATTCATGGCATGAGTTTCAGTGCAGGAGTTTCAGGGCATGAGATTCAGGGCATGAGTTTCAGTGCATGAGTTTGAGGGCAGGAGTTTCAAGGCATGAGATTCAGGGCATGAGTTTCAGTGCATGAGTTTGAGGGAAGGAGTTTCAGGGCATGAGATTCAGGGCATGAGTTTCAGGGCATGAGATCAGGGCAGGTATTTCAGGGCATGTAATTCAGGGCATGAGATTCTGGGCATATGATTCAGGGCAGGAGTTTTAAGGCATGTGATTCAGGGAATGAGTTTCAGTGCATGAGTTTCAGGGCAGGAGTTTCAGGGTATGTGATTTAGGGCATGAGTTTCAGGGCATGAGATTCAGGGCTTGAGTTTCAGGGCATGAGGTTCAGGGCATGAGTTTCAGGGCATGAGATTCAGAGCATGAGTTTCAGTCCAGGAACTTGAGGGCATGAGATTCAGGGCATGAGATTCAGGGCATGAGTTTAAGGGCATGAGTTTCAGGGCATAAGTTTCAGGACATGAGTTTCAGGGCATGAGTTTCAGTGCAGGAACTTGAGGGCATGAGATTCAGGGCATGAGTTTCAGGACAGGAGATTCAGGCCATGAGTTTCAGGGCATGAGTTTCAGGGCATGAGTTTCAGGGCAGAAGTTTCAGGGCATGTAATTCAGGGCGTGAGTTTCAGGATATGAGATTCATGGCATGTGCTTCAGTGCAGGAGTTTCAGGGCATGAGATTCAGGGCATGAGTTTCAGGGCATGAGATTCAGGACAGCAGTTTCAAGGCATGAGATTCAGGGCATGAGTTTCAGTGCATTAGTTTGAGGGCAGGAGTTTCAAGGCATGAGATTCAGGGCATGAGTTTCAGTGCATGAGTTTGAGGGCAGGAGTTTCAGGGCATGAGATTCAGGGCATGAGTTTCAGGGCATGAGATTCAGGGCAGGTATTTCAGGGCATGTAATTCAGGGCATCAGTTTCTGGGCAGATGATTCAGGGCAGGAGTTTTAGGGCATGTGATTCAGGGCATGAGTTTCAGTGCATGAGTTTCAGGGCAGGAGTTTCAGGGTATGTGATTTAGGGCATGAGTTTCAGGGCATGAGGTTCAGGACATGAGTTTAAGGGCATGAGATTCAGGGCATGAGTTTCAGTGCAGGAACTTGAGGGCATGAGATTCAGTGCACGAGTTTCAGAGCATGAGATTCAGGGCATGAGATTCAGGGCATGATTTTCAGGGCAGGAGATTCAGGGCAGGTGTTTCAGGGCATGAGATTCAGGGCATGAGTTTCAGGGCAGGAGATTCAGGGCATGAGTTTCAGGGCATGAGTTTCAGGGCAGGAGTTTCAGGGCATGTGATACAGGGCGTGAGTTTCAGGATATGAGATTCATGGCATGAGTTTCAGTGCAGGAGTTTCAGGGCATGAGATTCAGGGCGTGAGTTTCAGGCTAGGTAATTCAGGGCAGGAGTTTCAGGACATGAGATTCAGGGCATGAATTTCAGTGCAGGAACTTGAGGTCATGAGATTCAGTGCACGACTTTCAGAGCGTGAGATTCAGGGCATGAGATTCAGGGCATGAGTTTTAGGACAGGAGATTTAGGGCATGAGTTTCAGGCATGAGTTTCAGGGCATGAGTTTCAGGGCAGGAGTTTTAGGGCATGAGTTTCAGGGAATGAGATTCAGGGCTTGAGTTTCAGGGCATGAGGTTCAGGGCATGAGTTTCAGGTCATGAGATTCAGGGCATGAGTTTCAGTCCAGGAACTTGAGGGCATGAGATTCAGTGCATGAGTTTCAGAGCATGAGATTCAGGGCATGATTTTCAGGGCAGGAGATTCAGGGCAGGTGTTTCAGTGCAGGAGTTTCAGGGCATGAGATTCAGGGCATGAGATTCAGGGCATGAGTTTCAGGACAGGAGATTCAGGGCATGAGTTTCAGGGCATGAGTTTCAGGGCAGGAGTTTCAGCGCATTTGATTCAGGGCGTGAGTTTCAGGATATGAGATTCATGGCATGAGTTTCAGTGCAGGAGTTTCAGGGCATGAGATTCAGGGCATGAGTTTTAGGACAGGAGATTCAGGGCATGAGTTTCAGGGCATGAGTTTCAGGGCAGGAGTTTCAGGGCAGGAGTTGTAGGGCATGAGTTTCAGTGCATGAGTTTCAGGGCAGGAGTTTCAGGGTATGTGATTTAGGGCATGAGTTTCAGGGCATGAGATTCAGGGCTTGAGTTTCAGGGCATGAGGTTCAGGGCATGAGTTTCAGGTCATGAGATTCAGGGCATGAGTTTCAGTCCAGGAACTTGAGGGCATGAGATTCAGTGCATGAGTTTCAGAGCATGAGATTCAGGGCATGAGATTCAGTGCATGATTTTCAGGGCAGGAGATTCAGAGCAGGTGTTTCAGTGCAGGAGTTTCAGGGCATGAGATTCAGGGCATGAGATTCAGGGCATGAGTTTCAGGGCATGAGTTTCAGGGCAGGAGTTTCAGAGCATGTGATTCAGGGCGTGAGTTTCAGGATATGAGATTCAGAGCATGTGATTCAGGGCGTGAGTTTCAGGATATGAGATTCATGGCATGAGTTTCAGTGCAGGAGTTTCAGGGCATGAGATTCAGGGCATGAGTTTCAGTGCATGAGTTTGAGGGCAGGAGTTTCAAGGCATGAGATTCAGGGCATGAGTTTCAGTGCATGAGTTTGAGGGAAGGAGTTTCAGGGCATGAGATTCAGGGCATGAGTTTCAGGGCATGAGATCAGGGCAGGTATTTCAGGGCATGTAATTCAGGGCATGAGATTCTGGGCATATGATTCAGGGCAGGAGTTTTAGGGCATGTGATTCAGGGCATGAGTTTCAGTGCATGAGTTTCAGGGCAGGAGTTTCAGGGTATGTGATTTAGGGCATGAGTTTCAGGGCATGAGATTCAGGGCTTGAGTTTCAGGGCATGAGATTCAGTGCATGAGTTTCAGAGCATGAGATTCAGGGCATGATTTTCAGGGCAGGAGATTCAGGGCAGGTGTTTCAGTGCAGGAGTTTCAGGGCATGAGATTCAGGGCATGAGATTCAGGGCATGAGTTTCAGGACAGGAGATTCAGGGCATGAGTTTCAGGGCATGAGTTTCAGGGCAGGAGTTTCAGGGCATTTGATTCAGGGCGTGAGTTTCAGGATATGAGATTCATGGCATGAGTTTCAGTGCAGGAGTTTCAGGGCATGAGATTCAGGGCATGAGTTTTAGGACAGGAGATTCAGGGCATGAGTTTCAGGGCATGAGTTTCAGGGCAGGAGTTTCAGGGCAGGAGTTGTAGGGCATGAGTTTCAGTGCATGAGTTTCAGGGCAGGAGTTTCAGGGTATGTGATTTAGGGCATGAGTTTCAGGGCATGAGATTCAGGGCTTGAGTTTCAGGGCATGAGGTTCAGGGCATGAGTTTCAGGTCATGAGATTCAGGGCATGAGATTCAGGGCATGAGTTTCAGGGCATGATTTTCAGGGCAGGAGTTTCAGAGCATGTGATTCAGGGCGTGAGTTTCAGGATATGAGATTCAGAGCATGTGATTCAGGGCGTGAGTTTCAGGATATGAGATTCATGGCATGAGTTTCAGTGCAGGAGTTTCAGGGCATGAGATTCAGGGCATGAGTTTCAGTGCATGAGTTTGAGGGCAGGAGTTTCAAGGCATGAGATTCAGGGCATGAGTTTCAGTGCATGAGTTTGAGGGAAGGAGTTTCAGGGCATGAGATTCAGGGCATGAGTTTCAGGGCATGAGATCAGGGTAGGTATTTCAGGGCATGTAATTCAGGGCTTGAGATTCTGGGCATATGATTCAGGGCAGGAGTTTTAGGGCATGTGATTCAGGGCATGAGTTTCAGTGCATGAGTTTCAGGGCAGGAGTTTCAGGGTATGTGATTTAGGGCATGAGTTTCAGGGCATGAGATTCAGGGCTTGAGTTTCAGGGCATGAGGTTCAGGGCATGAGTTTCAGGGCATGAGATTCAGGGCATGAGTTTCAGTGCAGGAACTTGAGGGCATGAGATTCAGTGCACGAGTTTCAGAGCATGAGATTCAGGGCATGAGATTCAGGGCATGATTTTCAGGGCAGGAGATTCAGGGCAGGTGTTTCAGTGCAGGAGTTTCAGGGCATGAGATTCAGGGCATGAGATTCAGGGCATGAGTTTCAGGACAGGAGATTCAGGGCATGAGTTTCAGGACATGAGTCTCAGGGCATGAGTTTCAGGGCAGGAGTTTCAGGGCATGTGATTCAGGGCGTGAGTTTCAGGATATGAGATTCATGGCATGAGTTTCAGTGCAGGAGTTTCAGGGCATGAGATTCAGAGCATGAGTTTCAGGGTAGGTGATTCAGGGCAGGAGTTTCAGGACATGAGATTCAGGGCATGAGTTTCAGTGCAGGAACTTGAGGTCATGAGATTCAGTGCACGAGTTTCAGAGCATGAGATTCAGGGCATGAGATTCAGGGCATATGATTCAGGGCAGGAGTTTTAGGGCATGTGATTCAGGGCATGAGATTCAGTGCATGAGTTTCAGGGCAGGAGTTTCAGGGTATGTGATTTAGGGCATGAGTTTCAGGGCATGAGATTCAGGGCTTGAGTTTCAGGGCATGAGGTTCAGGGCATGAGTTTCAGGGCATGAGATTCAGGGCATGAGTTTCAGTGCAGGAACTTGAGGGCATGAGATTCAGTGCACGAGTTTCAGAGCATGAGATTCAGGGCATGAGATTCAGGGCATGATTTTCAGGGCAGGAGATTCAGGGCAGGTGTTTCAGTGCAGGAGTTTCAGGGCATGAGATTCAGGGCATGAGATTCAGGGCATGAGTTTCAGGACAGGAGATTCAGGGCATGAGTTTCAGGACATGAGTTTCAGGGCATGAGTTTCAGGGCAGGAGTTTCAGGGCATGTGATTCAGGGCGTGAGTTTCAGGATATGAGATTCATGGCATGAGTTTCAGTGCAGGAGTTTCAGGGCATGAGATTCAGAGCATGAGTTTCAGGGTAGGTGATTCAGGGCAGGAGTTTCAGGACATGAGATTCAGGGCATGAGTTTCAGTGCAGGAACTTGAGGTCATGAGATTCAGTGCACGAGTTTCAGAGCATGAGATTCAGGGCATGAGATTCAGGGCATGAGTTTCAGGGCAGGAGATTCAGGGCAGGTGTTTCACTGCAAGAGTTTCAGGGCATGAGATTCAGGGCATGAGATTCAGGGCATGAGTTTCAGTACAGGAGATTCAGGGCATGAGTTTCAGGGCATGAGTTTCAGGGCAGGAGTTTCAGGGCATTTGATTCAGGGCGTGAGTTTCAGGATATGAGATTCATGGCATGAGTTTCAGTGCAGGAGTTTCAGGGCATGAGATTCAGGGCATGAGTTTTAGGACAGGAGATTCAGGGCATGAGTTTCAGGGCATGAGTTTCAGGGCAGGAGTTTCAGGGCAGGAGTTGTAGGGCATGAGTTTCAGTGCATGAGTTTCAGGGCAGGAGTTTCAGGGTATGTGATTTAGGGCATGAGTTTCAGGGCATGAGATTCAGGGCTTGAGTTTCAGGGCATGAGGTTCAGGGCATGAGTTTCAGGTCATGAGATTCAGGGCATGAGATTCAGGGCATGAGTTTCAGGGCATGATTTTCAGGGCAGGAGTTTCAGAGCATGTGATTCAGGGCGTGAGTTTCAGGATATGAGATTCAGAGCATGTGATTCAGGGCGTGAGTTTCAGGATATGAGATTCATGGCATGAGTTTCAGTGCAGGAGTTTCAGGGCATGAGATTCAGGGCATGAGTTTCAGTGCATGAGTTTGAGGGCAGGAGTTTCAAGGCATGAGATTCAGGGCATGAGTTTCAGTGCATGAGTTTGAGGGAAGGAGTTTCAGGGCATGAGATTCAGGGCATGAGTTTCAGGGCATGAGATCAGGGCAGGTATTTCAGGGCATGTAATTCAGGGCATGAGATTCTGGGCATATGATTCAGGGCAGGAGTTTTAGGGCATGTGATTCAGGGCATGAGTTTCAGTGCATGAGTTTCAGGGCAGGAGTTTCAGGGTATGTGATTTAGGGCATGAGTTTCAGGGCATGAGATTCAGGGCTTGAGTTTCAGGGCATGAGGTTCAGGGCATGAGTTTCAGGGCATGAGATTCAGGGCATGAGTTTCAGTGCAGGAACTTGAGGGCATGAGATTCAGTGCACGAGTTTCAGAGCATGAGATTCAGGGCATGAGATTCAGGGCATGATTTTCAGGGCAGGAGATTCAGGGCAGGTGTTTCAGTGCAGGAGTTTCAGGGCATGAGATTCAGGGCATGAGATTCAGGGCATGAGTTTCAGGACAGGAGATTCAGGGCATGAGTTTCAGGACATGAGTCTCAGGGCATGAGTTTCAGGGCAGGAGTTTCAGGGCATGTGATTCAGGGCGTGAGTTTCAGGATATGAGATTCATGGCATGAGTTTCAGTGCAGGAGTTTCAGGGCATGAGATTCAGAGCATGAGTTTCAGGGTAGGTGATTCAGGGCAGGAGTTTCAGGACATGAGATTCAGGGCATGAGTTTCAGTGCAGGAACTTGACGTCATGAGATTCAGTGCACGAGTTTCAGAGCATGAGATTCAGGGCATGAGATTCAGGGCATATGATTCAGGGCAGGAGTTTTAGGGCATGTGATTCAGGCCATGAGTTTCAGTGCATGAGTTTCAGGGCAGGAGTTTCAGGGTATGTGATTTAGGGCATGAGTTTCAGGGCATGAGATTCAGGGCTTGAGTTTCAGGGCATGAGGTTCAGGGCATGAGTTTCAGGGCATGAGATTCAGGGCATGAGTTTCAGTGCAGGAACTTGAGGGCATGAGATTCAGTGCACGAGTTTCAGAGCATGAGATTCAGGGCATGAGATTCAGGGCATGATTTTCAGGGCAGGAGATTCAGGGCAGGTGTTTCAGTGCAGGAGTTTCAGGGCATGAGATTCAGGGCATGAGATTCAGGGCATGAGTTTCAGGACAGGAGATTCAGGGCATGAGTTTCAGGACATGAGTTTCAGGGCATGAGTTTCAGGGCAGGAGTTTCAGGGCATGTGATTCAGGGCGTGAGTTTCAGGATATGAGATTCATGGCATGAGTTTCAGTGCAGGAGTTTCAGGGCAGGAGTTTCAGGACATGAGATTCAGGGCATGAGTTTCAGTGCAGGAACTTGAGGTCATGAGATTCAGTGCACGAGTTTCAGAGCATGAGATTCAGGGCATGAGATTCAGGGCATGAGTTTCAGGGCAGGAGATTCAGGGCAGGTGTTTCACTGCAAGAGTTTCAGGGCATGAGATTCAGGGCATGAGATTTAGTACAGGAGATTCAGTGCATGAGTTTCAGGGCATGAGTTTCAGGGCAGGAGTTGTAGGGCATGTGATTCAGGGCATGAGTTTCAGGGCATGAGATCAGGGCAGGTATTTCAGGGCATGTAATTCAGGGCATGAGATTCTGGGCATATGATTCAGGGCAGGAGTTTTAGGGCATGTGATTCAGGGCATGAGTTTCAGTGCATGAGTTTCAGGGCAGGAGTTTCAGGGTATGTGATTTAGGGCATGAGTTTCAGGGCATGAGATTCAGGGCTTGAGTTTCAGGGCATGAGGTTCAGGGCATGAGTTTCAGGGCATGAGATTCAGGGCATGAGTTTCAGTGCAGGAACTTGAGGGCATGAGATTCAGTGCACGAGTTTCAGAGCATGAGATTCAGGGCATGAGATTCAGGGCATGATTTTCAGGGCAGGAGATTCAGGGCAGGTGTTTCAGTGCAGGAGTTTCAGGGCATGAGATTCAGGGCATGAGATTCAGGGCATGAGTTTCAGGACAGGAGATTCAGGGCATGAGTTTCAGGACATGAGTCTCAGGGCATGAGTTTCAGGGCAGGAGTTTCAGGGCATGTGATTCAGGGCGTGAGTTTCAGGATATGAGATTCATGGCATGAGTTTCAGTGCAGGAGTTTCAGGGCATGAGATTCAGAGCATGAGTTTCAGGGTAGGTGATTCAGGGCAGGAGTTTCAGGACATGAGATTCAGGGCATGAGTTTCAGTGCAGGAACTTGAGGTCATGAGATTCAGTGCACGAGTTTCAGAGCATGAGATTCAGGGCATGAGATTCAGGGCATATGATTCAGGGCAGGAGTTTTAGGGCATGTGATTCAGGGCATGAGTTTCAGTGCATGAGTTTCAGGGCAGGAGTTTCAGGGTATGTGATTTAGGGCATGAGTTTCAGGGCATGAGATTCAGGGCTTGAGTTTCAGGGCATGAGGTTCAGGGCATGAGTTTCAGGGCATGAGATTCAGGGCATGAGTTTCAGTGCAGGAACTTGAGGGCATGAGATTCAGTGCACGAGTTTCAGAGCATGAGATTCAGGGCATGAGATTCAGGGCATGATTTTCAGGGCAGGAGATTCAGGGCAGGTGTTTCAGTGCAGGAGTTTCAGGGCATGAGATTCAGGGCATGAGATTCAGGGCATGAGTTTCAGGACAGGAGATTCAGGGCATGAGTTTCAGGACATGAGTTTCAGGGCATGAGTTTCAGGGCAGGAGTTTCAGGGCATGTGATTCAGGGCGTGAGTTTCAGGATATGAGATTCATGGCATGAGTTTCAGTGCAGGAGTTTCAGGGCATGAGATTCAGGACATGAGTTTCAGTGCATGAGTTTGAGGGCAGGAGTTTCAAGGCATGAGATTCAGGGCATGAGTTTCAGTGCATGAGTTTGAGGGAAGGAGTTTCAGGGCATGAGATTCAGGGCATGAGTTTCAGGGCATGAGATCAGGGCAGGTATTTCAGGGCATGTAATTCAGGGCATGAGATTCTGGGCATATGATTCAGGGCAGGAGTTTTAGGGCATGTGATTCAGGGCATGAGTTTCAGTGCATGAGTTTCAGGGCAGGAGTTTCAGGGTATGTGATTTAGGGCATGAGTTTCAGGGCATGAGATTCAGGGCTTGAGTTTCAGGGCATGAGGTTCAGGGCATGAGTTTCAGGTCATGAGATTCAGGGCATGAGTTTCAGTCCAGGAACTTGAGGGCATGAGATTCAGTGCACGAGTTTCAGAGCATGAGATTCAGGGCATGAGATTCAGGGCATGATTTTCAGGGCAGGAGATTCAGGGCAGGTGTTTCAGTGCAGGAGTTTCAGGGCATGAGATTCAGGGCATGAGATTCAGGGCATGAGTTTCAGGACAGGAGATTCAGGGCATGAGTTTCAGGACATGAGTTTCAGGGCATGAGTTTCAGGGCAGGAGTTTTAGGGCATGTGATTCAGGGCGTGAGTTTCAGGATATGAGATTCATGGCATGAGTTTCAGTGCAGGAGTTTCAGGGCATGAGATTCAGAGCATGAGTTTCAGGGTAGGTGATTCAGGGCAGGAGTTTCAGGACATGAGATTCAGGGCATGAGTTTCAGTGCAGGAACTTGAGGTCATGAGATTCAGTGCACGAGTTTCAGAGCATGAGATTCAGGCATGAGATTCAGGGCATGAGTTTCAGGGCAGGAGATTCAGGGCAGGTGTTTCACTGCAAGAGTTTCAGGGCATGAGATTCAGGGCATGAGATTCAGGGCATGAGATTTAGTACAGGAGATTCAGTGCATGAGTTTCAGGGCATGAGTTTCAGGGCATGTGATTCAGGGCATGAGTTTCAGTGCATGAGTTTCAGGGCAGGAGTATCTGGGTATGTGATTTAGGGCATGAGTTTCAGGGCATGAGATACAGGGCTTGAGTTTCAGGGCATGAGGTTCAGGGCATGAGTTTCAGGTCATGAGATTCAGGGCATGAGTTTCAGTCCAGGAACTTGAGGGCATGAGATTCAGTGCATGAGTTTCAGAGCATGAGATTCAGGGCATGAAATTCAGGGCATGATTTTCAGGGCAGGAGATTCAGGGCAGGTGTTTCAGTGCAGGACTTTCAGGGCATGAGATTCAGGGCTTGAGTTTAAGGGCATGAGTTTCAGGGCATAAGTTTCAGGACATGAGTTTCAGGGAATGAGACTCAGGACATGAGTTTCAGGGCATGAGTTTCAGTGCAGGAACTTGAGGGCATGAGATTCAGGGCATGAGTTTCAGGACAGGAGATTCAGGGCATGAGTTTCAGGGCATGAGTTTCAGGGCATGAGTTTCAGGGCAGAAGTTTCAGGGCATGTAATTCAGGGCGTGAGTTTCAGGATATGAGATTCATGGCAAGAGTTTCAGTACAGGAGTTTGAGGGCAGGAGTTTCAAGGCATGAGATTCAGGGCATGAGTTTCAGTGCATGAGTTTGAGGGCAGGAGTTTCAGGGCATGAGATTCAGGGCATGAGTTTCAGGGCATGAGATTCAGGGCAGGTATTTCAGGGCATGTAATTCAGGGCATGAGTTTCTGGGCAGATGATTCAGGGCAGGAGTTTTAGGGCATGTGATTCAGGGCATGAGTTTCAGTGCATGAGTTTCAGGGCAGGAGTTTCAGGGTATGTGATTTAGGGCATGAGGTTTCAGGGCATGAGGTTCAGGGCATGAGTTTCAGGGCATGAGATTCAGGGCATGAGTTTCAGTGCAGGAACTTGAGGGCATGAGATTCAGTGCACGAGTTTCAGAGCATGAGATTCAGGGCATGAGATTCAGGGCATGATTTTCAGGGCAGGAGATTCAGGGCAGGTGTTTCAGGGCATGAGATTCAGGGCATGATTTTCAGGGCAGGAGATTCAGGGCAGGTGTTTCAGTGCAGGAGTTTCAGGGCATGAGATTCAGGGCATGAGATTCAGGGCATGAGTTTCAGGACAGGAGATTCAGGGCATGAGTTTCAGGACATGAGTTTCAGGGCATGAGTTTCAGGGCAGGAGTTTCAGGGCATGTGATTCAGGGCGTGAGTTTCAGGATATGAGATTCATGGCATGAGTTTCAGTGCAGGAGTTTCAGGGCAGGAGTTTCAGGACATGAGATTCAGGGCATGAGTTTCAGTGCAGGAACTTGAGGTCATGAGATTCAGTGCACGAGTTTCAGAGCATGAGATTCAGGGCATGAGATTCAGGGCATGAGTTTCAGGGCAGGAGATTCAGGGCAGGTGTTTCACTGCAAGAGTTTCAGGGCATGAGATTCAGGGCATGAGATTTAGTACAGGAGATTCAGTGCATGAGTTTCAGGGCATGAGTTTCAGGGCAGGAGTTGTAGGGCATGTGATTCAGGGCATGAGTTTCAGGGCATGAGATCAGGGCAGGTATTTCAGGGCATGTAATTCAGGGCATGAGATTCTGGGCATATGATTCAGGGCAGGAGTTTTAGGGCATGTGATTCAGGGCATGAGTTTCAGTGCATGAGTTTCAGGGCAGGAGTTTCAGGGTATGTGATTTAGGGCATGAGTTTCAGGGCATGAGATTCAGGGCTTGAGTTTCAGGGCATGAGGTTCAGGGCATGAGTTTCAGGGCATGAGATTCAGGGCATGAGTTTCAGTGCAGGAACTTGAGGGCATGAGATTCAGTGCACGAGTTTCAGAGCATGAGATTCAGGGCATGAGATTCAGGGCATGATTTTCAGGGCAGGAGATTCAGGGCAGGTGTTTCAGTGCAGGAGTTTCAGGGCATGAGATTCAGGGCATGAGATTCAGGGCATGAGTTTCAGGACAGGAGATTCAGGGCATGAGTTTCAGGACATGAGTCTCAGGGCATGAGTTTCAGGGCAGGAGTTTCAGGGCATGTGATTCAGGGCGTGAGTTTCAGGATATGAGATTCATGGCATGAGTTTCAGTGCAGGAGTTTCAGGGCATGAGATTCAGAGCATGAGTTTCAGGGTAGGTGATTCAGGGCAGGAGTTTCAGGACATGAGATTCAGGGCATGAGTTTCAGTGCAGGAACTTGACGTCATGAGATTCAGTGCACGAGTTTCAGAGCATGAGATTCAGGGCATGAGATTCAGGGCATATGATTCAGGGCAGGAGTTTTAGGGCATGTGATTCAGGGCATGAGTTTCAGTGCATGAGTTTCAGGGCAGGAGTTTCAGGGTATGTGATTTAGGGCATGAGTTTCAGGGCATGAGATTCAGGGCTTGAGTTTCAGGGCATGAGGTTCAGGGCATGAGTTTCAGGGCATGAGATTCAGGGCATGAGTTTCAGTGCAGGAACTTGAGGGCATGAGATTCAGTGCACGAGTTTCAGAGCATGAGATTCAGGGCATGAGATTCAGGGCATGATTTTCAGGGCAGGAGATTCAGGGCAGGTGTTTCAGTGCAGGAGTTTCAGGGCATGAGATTCAGGGCATGAGATTCAGGGCATGAGTTTCAGGACAGGAGATTCAGGGCATGAGTTTCAGGGCATGAGTTTCAGGGCAGGAGTTTCAGGGCATGTGATTCAGGGCGTGAGTTTCAGGATATGAGATTCATGGCATGAGTTTCAGTGCAGGAGTTTCAGGGCATGAGATTCAGAGCATGAGTTTCAGGGTAGGTGATTCAGGGCAGGAGTTTCAGGACATGAGATTCAGGGCATGAGTTTCAGTGCAGGAACTTGAGGTCATGAGATTCAGTGCACGAGTTTCAGAGCATGAGATTCAGGGCATGAGATTCAGGGCATGAGTTTCAGGGCAGGAGATTCAGGGCAGGAGTTTCAGGGCATGAGTTTCAGGGCAGGAGTTTCAGGGCATTTGATTCAGGGCGTGAGTTTCAGGATATGAGATTCATGGCATGAGTTTCAGTGCAGGAGTTTCAGGGCATGAGATTCAGGGCATGAGTTTTAGGACAGGAGATTCAGGGCATGAGTTTCAGGGCATGAGTTTCAGGGCAGGAGTTTCAGGGCAGGAGTTGTAGGGCATGAGTTTCAGTGCATGAGTTTCAGGGCAGGAGTTTCAGGGTATGTGATTTAGGGCATGAGTTTCAGGGCATGAGATTCAGGGCTTGAGTTTCAGGGCATGAGGTTCAGGGCATGAGTTTCAGGTCATGAGATTCAGGGCATGAGATTCAGGGCATGAGTTTCAGGGCATGATTTTCAGGGCAGGAGTTTCAGAGCATGTGATTCAGGGCGTGAGTTTCAGGATATGAGATTCAGAGCATGTGATTCAGGGCGTGATTTTCAGGATATGAGATTCATGGCATGAGTTTCAGTGCAGGAGTTTCAGGGCATGAGATTCAGGGCATGAGTTTCAGTGCATGAGTTTGTGGGCAGGAGTTTCAAGGCATGAGATTCAGGGCATGAGTTTCAGTGCATGAGTTTGAGGGAAGGAGTTTCAGGGCATGAGATTCAGGGCATGAGTTTCAGGGCATGAGATCAGGGCAGGTATTTCAGGGCATGTAATTCAGGGCATGAGATTCTGGGCATATGATTCAGGGCAGGAGTTTTAGGGCATGTGATTCAGGGCATGAGTTTCAGTGCATGAGTTTCAGGGCAGGAGTTTCAGGTATGTGATTTAGGGCATGAGTTTCAGGGCATGAGATTCAGGGCTTGAGTTTCAGGGCATGAGGTTCAGGGCATGAGTTTCAGGGCATGAGATTCAGGGCATGAGTTTCAGTGCAGGAACTTGAGGGCATGAGATTCAGTGCACGAGTTTCAGAGCATGAGATTCAGGGCATGAGATTCAGGGCATGATTTTCAGGGCAGGAGATTCAGGGCAGGTGTTTCAGTGCAGGAGTTTCAGGGCATGAGATTCAGGGCATGAGATTCAGGGCATGAGTTTCAGGACAGGAGATTCAGGGCATGAGTTTCAGGACATGAGTCTCAGGGCATGAGTTTCAGGGCAGGAGTTTCAGGGCATGTGATTCAGGGCGTGAGTTTCAGGATATGAGATTCATGGCATGAGTTTCAGTGCAGGAGTTTCAGGGCATGAGATTCAGAGCATGAGTTTCAGGGTAGGTGATTCAGGGCAGGAGTTTCAGGACATGAGATTCAGGGCATGAGTTTCAGTGCAGGAACTTGACGTCATGAGATTCAGTGCACGAGTTTCAGAGCATGAGATTCAGGGCATGAGATTCAGGGCATATGATTCAGGGCAGGAGTTTTAGGGCATGTGATTCAGGGCATGAGTTTCAGTGCATGAGTTTCAGGGCAGGAGTTTCAGGGTATGTGATTTAGGGCATGAGTTTCAGGGCATGAGATTCAGGGCTTGAGTTTCAGGGCATGAGGTTCAGGGCATGAGTTTCAGGGCATGAGATTCAGGGCATGAGTTTCAGTGCAGGAACTTGAGGGCATGAGATTCAGTGCACGAGTTTCAGAGCATGAGATTCAGGGCATGAGATTCAGGGCATGATTTTCAGGGCAGGAGATTCAGGGCAGGTGTTTCAGTGCAGGAGTTTCAGGGCATGAGATTCAGGGCATGAGATTCAGGGCATGAGTTTCAGGACAGGAGATTCAGGGCATGAGTTTCAGGACATGAGTTTCAGGGCATGAGTTTCAGGGCAGGAGTTTCAGGGCATGTGATTCAGGGCGTGAGTTTCAGGATATGAGATTCATGGCATGAGTTTCAGTGCAGGAGTTTCAGGGCATGAGATTCAGAGCATGAGTTTCAGGGTAGGTGATTCAGGGCAGGAGTTTCAGGACATGAGATTCAGGGCATGAGTTTCAGTGCAGGAACTTGAGGTCAAGAGATTCAGCGCACGAGTTTCAGAGCATGAGATTCAGGGCATGAGATTCAGGGCATGAGTTTCAGGGCAGGAGATTCAGGGCAGGTGTTTCACTGCAAGAGTTTCAGGGCATGAGATTCAGGGCATGAGATTTAGTACAGGAGATTCAGTGCATGAGTTTCAGGGCATGAGTTTCAGGGCAGGAGTTGTAGGGCATGTGATTCAGGGCATGAGTTTCAGTGCATGAGTTTCAGGGCAGGAGTTTCTGGGTATGTGATTTAGGGCATGAGTTTCAGGGTATGTGATTTAGGCATGAGTTTCAGGGCATGAGAATTCAGGGCTTGAGTTTCAGGGGCATGAGGTTCAGGGCATGAGTTTCAGGTCATGAGATTCAGGGCATGAGTTTCAGTCCAGGAACTTGAGGGCATGAGATTCAGTGCACGAGTTTCAGAGCATGAGATTCAGGGCATGAGATTCAGGGCATGATTTTCAGGGCAGGAGATTCAGGGCAGGTGTTTCAGTGCAGGAGTTTCAGGGCATGAGATTCAGGGCATGAGATTCAGGGCATGAGTTTCAGGACAGGAGATTCAGGGCATGAGTTTCAGGACATGAGTTTCAGGGCATGAGTTTCAGGGCAGGAGTTTCAGGGCATGTGATTCAGGGCGTGAGTTTCAGGATATGAGATTCATGGCATGAGTTTCAGTGCAGGAGTTTCAGGGCATGAGATTCAGAGCATGAGTTTCAGGGTAGGTGATTCAGGGGCAGGAGTTTCAGGACATGAGATTCAGGGCATGAGTTTCAGTGCAGGAACTTGAGGTCATGAGATTCAGTGCACGAGTTTCAGAGCATGAGATTCAGGGCATGAGATTCAGGGCATGAGTTTCAGGCAGGAGATTCAGGGCAGGTGTTTCACTGCAAGAGTTTCAGGGCATGAGATTCAGGGCATGAGATTCAGGGCATGAGATTTAGTACAGGAGATTCAGTGCATGAGTTTCAGGGCAATGAGTTTCAGGGGCAGGAGTTGAGGGCATGTGATTCAGGGCATGAGTTTCAGTGCATGAGTTTCAGGGCAGGAGTATCTGGGTATGTGATTCTAGGGCATGAGTTTCAGGGCATGAGATTCAGGGCTTGAGTTTCAGGGCATGAGGTTCAGGGCATGAGTTTCAGGTCATGAGATTCAGGGCATGAGTTTCAGTCCAGGAACTTGAGGGCATGAGATTCAGTGCATGAGTTTCAGAGCATGAGATTCAGGGCATGAAATTCAGGGCATGATTTTCTGGGCAGGAGATTCAGGGCAGGTGTTTCAGTGCAGGACTTTCAGGGCATGAGATTCAGGGCTTGAGTTTAAGGGCAATGAGTTTCAGGGCATAAATTTCAGGACATGAGTTTCAGGGAATGAGACTCAGGACATGAGTTTCAGGGCATGAGTTTCAGTGCAGGAACTTGAGGGCATGAGATTCAGGGCATGAGTTTCAGGACAGGAGATTCAGAGGCATGAGTTTCAGGGCATGAGTTTCAGGGCATGAGTTTCAGGGCAGAAGTTTCAGGGCATGTAATTCAGGGCGTGAGTTTCAGGATATGAGATTCATGGCAAGAGTTTCAGTACAGGAGTTTGAGGGCAGGAGTTTCAAGGCATGAGATTCAGGGCATGAGTTTCAGTGCATGAGTTTGAGGGCAGGAGTTTCAGGGCATGAGATTCAGGGCATGAGTTTCAGGGCATGAGATTCAGGGCAGGTATTTCAGGGCATGTAATTCAGGGCATGAGTTTCTGGCAGATGATTCAGGGCAGGAGTTTTAGGGCATGTGATTCAGGGCATGAGTTTCAGTGCATGAGTTTCAGGGCAGGAGTTTCAGGGTATGTGATTTAGGGCATGAGTTTCAGGGCATGAGGTTCAGGGCATCAGTTTCAGGGCATGAGATTCAGGGCATGAGTTTCAGTGCAGGAACTTGAGGGCATGAGATTCAGTGCACGAGTTTCAGAGCATGAGATTCAGGGCATGAGATTCAGGGCATGATTTTCAGGTCAGGAGATTCAGGGCAGGTGTTTCAGGGCATGAGATTCAGGGCTTGAGTTTCAGGGCATGAGGTTCAGGGCATGAGTTTCAGGTCATGAGATTCAGGGCATGAGTTTCAGTCCAGGAACTTGAGGGCATGAGATTCAGGGCATGAGATTCAGGGCATGAGTTTAAGGGCATGAGTTTCAGGGCATAAGTTTCAGGACATGAGTTTCAGGGAATGAGATTCAGGACATGAGTTTCAGGCATGAGTTTCAGTGCAGGAACTTGAGGGCATGAGATTCAGGGCATGAGTTTCAGGACAGGAGATTCAGGCCATGAGTTTTCAGGGCATGAGTTTCAGGGCATGAGTTTCAGGGCAGAGTTTCAGGGCATGTGATACAGGGCGTGAGTTTCAGGATATGAGATTCATGGCATGAGATTCAGGGCATGAGTTTCAGGGTAGGTGATTCAGGGCAGGAGTTTCAGGACATGAGATTCAGGGCATGAGGTTCAGTGCAGGAACTTGAGGTCATGAGATTCTGTGCACGACTTTCAGAGCGTGAGATTCAGGGCATGAGATTCAGGGGCATGAGTTTTAGGGACAGGAGATTCAGGGCATGAGTTTCAGGGCATGAGTTTCAGGTCAGGATTTTAGGGCATGAGTTTCAGGGAATGAGATTCAGGGCTTGAGTTTCAGGGCATGAGGTTCAGGGCATGAGTTTCAGGTCGTGAGATTCAGGGCATGAGTTTCAGTCCAGGAACTTGAGGGCATGAGATTCAGTGCATGAGTTTCAGAGCATGAGATTCAGGGCATGATTTTCAGGGCAGGAGATTCAGGGCAGGTGTTTCAGTGCAGGAGTTTCAGGGCATGAGATTCAGGGCATGAGATTCAGGGCATGAGTTTCAGGACAGGAGATTCAGGGCATGAGTTTCAGGGCATGAGTTTCAGGGGCAGGAGTTTCAGGGCATGTGATTCAGGCGTGAGTTTCAGGATATGAGATTCATGGCATGAGTTTCAGTGCAGGAGTTTCAGGGCATGAGATTCAGGGGCATGAGTTTTAGGACAGGAGATTCAGGGCATGAGTTTCAGGGCAGGAGTTTCAGGGCAGGAGTTGTAGGGCATGAGTTTCAGTGCATGAGTTTCAGGGCAGGAGTTTCAGGGTATGTGATTTAGGGCATGAGTTTCAGGGCATGAGATTCAGGGCTTGAGTTTCAGGGCATGAGGTTCAGGGCATGAGTTTCAGGTCATGAGATTCAGGGCATGAGTTTCAGTCCAGGAACTTGAGGGCATGAGATTCAGTGCATGAGTTTCAGAGCATGAGATTCAGGGCATGAGATTCAGTGCATGATTTTCAGGGCAGGAGATTCAGAGCAGGTGTTTCAGTGCAGGAGTTTCAGGGCATGAGATTCAGGGCATGAGATTTCAGGGCATGAGTTTCAGGGCATGAGTTTCAGGGCAGGAGTTTCAGAGCATGTGATTCAGGGCGTGAGTTTCAGGATATGAGATTCAGAGCATGTGATTCAGGGCGTGAGTTTCAGGATATGAGATTCATGGCATGAGTTTTCAGTGCAGGAGTTTCAGGGCATGAGATTCAGGGCATGAGTTTCAGTGCATGAGTTTGAGGGCAGGAGTTTCAAGGCATGAGATTCAGGGCATGAGTTTCAGTGCATGAGTTTGAGGGAAGGAGTTTCAGGGCATGAGATTCAGGGCATGAGTTTCAGGGCATGAGATCAGGGAAGGTATTTCAGGGCATGTAATTCAGGGCATGAGATTCTGGGGCATATGATTCAGGGCAGGAGTTTTAGGGCATGTGATTCAGGGCATGAGTTTCAGTGCATGAGTTTCAGGGCAGGAGTTTCAGGGTATGTGATTTAGGGCATGAGTTTCAGGGCATGAGATTCAGGGCTTGAGTTTCAGGGCATGAGGTTCAGGGCATGAGTTTCAGGGCATGAGATTCAGGGGCATGAGTTTTCAGTGCAGGAACTTGAGGGCATGAGATTCAAGTGCACGAGTTTCAGAGCATGAGATTCAGGGCATGAGATTCAGGGGCATGATTTTCAGGGCAGGAGATTCAGGGCAGGTGTTTCAGTGCAGGAGTTTCAGGGCATGAGATTCAGGGCATGAGATTCAGGGCATGAGATTCAGGGCATGATTTTCAGGGCAGGAGATTCAGGGCAGGTGTTTCAGTGCAGGAGTTTCAGGCATGAGATTCAGGGCATGAGATTCAGGGCATGAGTTTCAGGACAGGAGATTCAGGGCATGAGTTTCAGGACATGAGTTTCAGGGCATGAGTTTCAGGGCAGGAGTTTCAGGGCATGTGATTCAGGGCGTGAGTTTCAGGATATGAGATTCATGGCATGAGTTTCAGTGCAGGAGTTTCAGGGCATGAGATTCAGAGCATGAGTTTCAGGGTAGGTGATTCAGGGCAGGAGTTTCAGGACATGAGATTCAGGGCATGAGTTTCAGTGCAGGAACTTGAGGTCATGAGATTCAGTGCACGAGTTTCAGAGCATGAGATTCAGGGCATGAGATTCAGGGCATGAGTTTCAGGGCAGGAGATTCAGGGCAGGTGTTTCACTGCAAGAGTTTCAGGGCATGAGATTCAGGGCATGAGATTCAGGGCATGAGATTTAGTACAGGAGATTCAGTGCATGAGTTTCAGGGCATGAGTTTCAGGGCAGGAGTTGAGGGCATGTGATTCAGGGCATGAGTTTCAGTGCATGAGTTTCAGGGCAGGAGTATCTGGGTATGTGATTTAGGGCATGAGTTTCAGGGCATGAGATTCAGGGCTTGAGTTTCAGAGATGAGGTTCAGGGCATGAGTTTCAGGTCATGAGATTCAGGGCATGAGTTTCAGTCCAGGAACTTGAGGGCATGAGATTCAGTGCATGAGTTTCAGAGCATGAGATTCAGGGCATGAACTTCAGGGCATGATTTCAGGGCAGGAGATTCAGGGCAGGTGTTTCAGTGCAGGACTTTCAGGGCATGAGATTCAGGGCTTGAGTTTAAGGGCATGAGTTTCAGGGTATAAGTTTCAGGACATGAGTTTCATGGGAATGAGACTCAGGACATGAGTTTCAGGGCATGAGTTTCAGTGCAGAACTTGAGGGCATGAGATTCAGGGCATGAGTTTCAGGACAGGAGATTCAGGGCATGAGTTTCAGGGCATGAGTTTCAGGGCATGAGTTTCAGGGCAGAAGTTTCAGGGCATGTAATTCAGGGCGTGAGTTTCAGGATATGAGATTCATGGCAAGAGTTTCAGTACAGGAGTTTGAGGGCAGGAGTTCAAGGCATGAGATTCAGGGCATGAGTTTCAGTGCATGAGTTTGAGGGCAGGAGTTTCAGGGCATGAGATTCAGGGCATGAGTTTCAGGGCATGAGATTCAGGGCAGGTATTTCAGGGCATGTAATTCAGGGCATGAGTTTCTGGGCAGATGATTCAGGGCAGGAGTTTTAGGGCATGTGATTCAGGGCATGAGTTTCAGTGCATGAGTTTCAGGGGCAGGAGTTTCAGGGTATGTGATTTAGGGCATGAGTTTCAGGGCATTGAGGTTCAGGGCATGAGTTTCAGGGCATGAGATTCAGGGCATGAGTTTCAGTGCAGGAACTTGAGGGCATGAGATTCAGTGCACGAGTTTCAGAGCATGAGTTTCAGGGCATGAGATTCAGGGGCATGATTTTCAGGGCAGGAGATTCAGGGCAGGTGTTTCAGGGCATGAGATTCAGGGCTTGAGTTTCAGGGCATGAGGTTCAGGGCATGAGTTTCAGGTCATGAGATTCAGGGCATGAGTTTCAGTCCAGGAACTTGAGGGCATGAGATTCAGGGCATGAGATTCAGGGCATGAGTTTAAGGACATGAGTTTCAGGGCATAAGTTTCAGGACATGAGTTTCAGGGAATGAGATTCAGGACATGAGTTTCAGGGCATGAGTTTCAGTGCAGGAACTTGAGGGCATGAGATTCAGGGCATGAGTTTCAGGACAGGAGATTCAGGCCATGAGTTTCAGGGCATGAGTTTCAGGGCATGAGTTTCAGTGCAGAAGTTTCAGGGCATGTAATTCAGGGCGTGAGTTTCAGGATATGAGATTCATGGCATGTGTTTCAGTGCAGGAGTTTCAGGGCATGAGATTCAGGGCATGAGTTTCAGGGCATGAGATTCAGGACAGCAGTTTCAAGGCATGAGATTCAGGGCATGAGTTTCAGTGCATTAGTTTGAGGGCAGGAGTTTCAAGGCATGAGATTCAGGGCATGAGTTTCAGTGCATGAGTTTGAGGGCAGGAGTTTCAGGGCATGAGATTCAGGGCATGAGTTTCAGGGCATGAGATTCAGGGCAGTTATTTCAGGGCATGTAATTCAGGGCATCAGTTTCTGGGCAGATGATTCAGGGCAGGAGTTTTAGGCATGTGATTCAGGGCATGAGTTTCAGTGCATGAGTTTCAGGGCAGGTGTTTCAGGGTATGTGATTTAGGGCATGAGTTTCAGGGCATGAGGTTCAGGGCATGAGTTTCAGGGCATGAGATTCAGGGCATGAGTTTCAGTGCAGGAACTTGAGGGCATGAGATTCAGTGCACGAGTTTCAGAGCTTGAGATTCAGGGCATGAGATTCAGGGCATGATTTTCAGGGCAGGAGATTCAGGGCAGGTGTTTCAGGGCATGAGATTCAGGGCATGAGTTTCAGGGCAGGAGATTCAGGGCATGAGTTTCAGGGCATGAGTTTCAGGGCAGGAGTTTCAGGGCATGTGATACAGGGCGTGAGTTTCAGGATATGAGATTCATGGCATGAGATTCAGGGCATGAGTTTCAGGGTAGGTGATTCAGGGCAGGAGTTTCAGGACATGAGATTCAGGGCATGAGGTTCAGTGCAGGAACTTGAGGTCATGAGATTCAGTGCACGACTTTCAGAGCGTGAGATTCAGGGCATGAGATTCAGGGCATGAGTTTTAGGACAGGAGATTCAGGGCATGAGTTTCAGGGCGATGAGTTTCAGGTCAGGAGTTTTAGGGCATGAGTTTCAGGAATGAGATTCAGGGCTTGAGTTTCAGGGCATGAGGTTCAGGGCATGAGTTTCAGGTCATGAGATTCAGGGCATGAGTTTCAGTCCAGGAACTTGAGGGCATGAGATTCAGTGCATGAGTTTCAGAGCATGAGATTCAGGGCATGATTTTCAGGGCAGAGATTCAGGGCAGGTGTTTCAGTGCAGGAGTTTCAGGGCATGAGATTCAGGGCATGAGATTCAGGGCATGAGTTTCAGGACAGGAGATTCAGGGCATGAGTTTCAGGCATGAGTTTCAGGGCAGGAGTTTCAGGGCATGTGATTCAGGGCGTGAGTTTCAGGATATGAGA